>NW_016107452.1:2842988-2919131 GCF_001604975.1 Cebus imitator | reverse complement strand
CCTCCCCCTCCTTTTCTTTTTTGAGATGGAGTCTCACTCTGTCGCCAGGCTGGAGTGCAGTGATATGATTTCGGCTCACTGCAACCTCCGCCTCCCGGGTTCAAGTGATTTTCCTGCATTAGCCTCTTGAGTAGCTGGCACTACAGGTACATACCATGACGCCCAGCTAATTTTTTGTATTTTTACTAGAAATGGGGTTTCACTGTGTTAGCCAGGATGGTCTCCATCTCCTGAACTCGTTATCCACCTGCCTCAGCCTCCCAAAGTGCAGGGATTATGGGCATGAGTCACCACACCCGGCCTTGCTTCTTTATCCGTCTGTAAAATGTTGAAAAAAAATAAATTCTGCCTCCCAGCATTGCTATGAAGATTCAAAGTCACTTATTTTTGTAATACATAGACATTAAAATTGACATTAGAACTCAGGCCTTTCTGATACTGTGCTGCATCAACCTCTCTTGATTTAAACATTAGACCTTCCTCTGCTGCATGACCTAGGGACAAATCCCTGTGTCTGTGAACACATGGCCTCCTCCTAGAGGAAATATCTTTGTCTCTGTGTCAGAGTGGGTCTGTTTACATGCTCTCATCCAGGCAGCCTTGTGGTACTAAATAACTCAAATTCAAATTTGTCTGTAATCTTCCAAAGCCAGCGTCTGGTTTGGCACTAGAGAGCCTTGTTTTTATGCTGTAACTACTCCCTAGAAGAGGAATTCTAACACCTTTTGTCCATCCTCTCCCCTGCCCAACTGTGGGGCATGAGGCCACCTCTCTGGCCAGACGTCTGGGTTCCTGCTGCTTTTTGCTATGTTCCCATGGCTTCTTGGCTACACTAGGTTCTTTGATTATTGGTTGGAATAGGCGGTTCCAGGGAGGGAGAGGAGGAGGGAGACAAGGGTTTGGTACACAGTTGCAGCCTTTCCATTTATAGGACCAGGGCTTTTAATTCAATTTCCATCTTCAACCATGGTCTTTCCCAAGCTTTTATCATGTTGGTGCTGCCCTTGTGATTTTTAGTTTATTGGTCCTACTCCTAAACATTTACTTAATATTTTCCTTTAAATCATCTCACTTTTTTTGACTTATTTAATATGCAAGTCCGTGCACACCAGGCCAAACTCCTTGGCAGGGGTCAGAAGGCCCCTCACTGTCTGCCCGGCTCCCATCTCAGCCCCTGTCTTCCCATTCCCTCTATCTCACTAGGCGTTTCACTTAACTGATCATCAGAGTGGCTAACTGTGGCACTGCTCAAGTGCTTACTGTGTCCTAGGCTTGTGTACCCCTCATTTTGGTGAACCCCTCCAACACACACAAACCTTCCCCAGAATGAGGATTGTTACCCTAGAGAAGTGAAATAATCAGCCAAGGTCTCACAAAGAGGAAGCAGGGCAGAGCAGAGGTGGAAGTTCTGCTGTTGTTCCCAGGTACAACACCCTCACCTGAAGTGACCTGTCTCCCTCTAGGTCAGGATCTTCCAGATAGAAGTCCAGGAAAAAGCACAGATTTGATGCTTTTGCTTTTTTTCTAAACATCACTCGGTGGATGACTTGTGGGTGGATGGGGCCATATCGAAGCTTGTTACTTGTGTCATGGAATCCAATGCCTAAAGCATTATTTTGTTGGGGGGGGTGGATAAACAGTTTTTTAAAGAGTTCTTGTTTTCATGAAGAGATAAAGAAGAGTAGGAATATATTGGTCTGCTTCCAAATCAACAATAAATAAAGGACCCCACTTGTTTGTTTTTTTAACCTGGTGCAAACTCTTCTTTATCCAAGGCATTTGCTTTGCTTCTTTCATTTTCCCCTTGAGGCCGGCTCCAGAGGCCACAGAATGAAAGGGGTCTGAAAAAGCACGCCACCAGTAAGCCAGCATGCCATTCAGTATCTTTTCTTACACAACAGTTATTTGTAAACTAATCAATAAACTTTTCTCATTTTGTTTGCTGCTTTAGAACTCTTAGCAGCCACCTGCTGAACCATGAAGAAACCTAAAATAGCGATGATCTCCTCTTGACGCTGCTGCCTCTTTCCCCCCATAGTACCCACTAGCCAATCTGTGGTGTTTGTACTTGAGACCATATGAAGCTAATCTGTATGGAAATAAGGGATGGAAATATTCAGATTGAGTTTTACTAAGTGAACCTGAGGTTTTTCTGTTCAGCAAAATAGGCCAGGTAAATGCATTTCTGATACAGAATAAATCGCTGGTTTGAAGACCTATATTTCCTATTTGCCATTTTGCTTAGAAGCAATTCACAGCTCTCTGCAAGGATTGTGAAAAGCACCATCCTCTTCCCCCAGGGTAGTTCCTGTAGTGAAACTTATGTTCCTATTAGAGTTTGGGGGTCCCGTTCTCCCAACCTGAGGCTGAAGGTGTTCAGGACTTCACAGAAGGCCACAGAAGAGAGAAGAAAGGAAAAGATTCAGAAATGTGTTCGTAGGGCAATTTACAAGCCAGGCCCAGAGTCCTTACTCAGGAAATGAGACACACACGCTGGCTCTGGGTAACAGAAGATTGTCACACAGTGTTGTCAATGCAAAGATTGAGACAGGTAAGGAGCTGCCATAGGAGAACATAAGAGGGGAGCCCACCTATTTGAAGCACTTGGTTCTAGTCTAGGTCTTTTAATTCGTTCATTCATTCATTCATTCATTCACTTAGTCATTAGTTCAACAGTATCTGTTGAATGTAGGTGCCTTTTTAGAAGTCCAGCAAAGAGCAAAAAAGACATGTTCTCTTCTCTCATGAAGTACATAGTTTTAGTGTATATTATTATTATTATATTTGCGACAAGGTCTTACTATGTTGCCCAGGCTGGAGTTCAGTGGCATGGTCAGGGTCCACTGCAGCCTTGACCTTCCAGACTCAAGTGATCCTCCAGCCTCAGCTCCCCAAGTATCTAGGACTAAAGGCATGCACCACCATATCCGGCTAATTTTTTTTGAATTTTTAGTAGAAGCGAGGTCTTGCTGTGTTACCCAGGCTGGTCTCAAACACCTGGCCTTAAGTGATCCTCTTGCTTCAGCCTCCCAAAGTTCTGGGATTACAGATGTGAGCCACCTGGCCAGTTTTAGTGTATCTCAAAGCATGAGCTGCGATATGAGAGAAAGGAAAGGGGAGGAAAGGATAGGAAAGTCATTCCAGGTCCAGGGAGTGGCAGAAGCAAATGCATGGAGATGAGACATAGCCCAGTGTTTTCTAGAACTGCACTGCATTCATTACTACTTTGTTGTGATCTTTCAGGTTGGAAGCGGGGAGAAATGATAATGGCAAGTCTTTAGCTTGTCCAGCAAGCAGTATAAAAAAAGTGGTGCCTTCTTTTTATGGTTCTCCCGTATGCTTTATTTTTATATCTCCAGCATAGAAATAAACAGATTTTAGAACTCTTAGAGGAAATATGCCTCAGAAAGCTCTTGATTTCTTTGTCATGGACTTATTTCGGACTACCTGGGGCCATACTTAATGCCATCAGATGGAGGTGCAGATTGCAAAGCTGTGGGCAGGTGCTGATTGGGACTACGGAAAAGACCGTGGGCAAGGCCAGCCCTGTGTGGTCAGGGGAGTCACAGATTTGGTGGCAGAGCTTGGAGAAGGGCAGCCTGGTACATGCAGTACATTTAGGGCACCCAGATGAAGGGAAAGTATCTCGACATGCTCTGGTTTGCAAAGCCTGAGGAAAAACAAGTAACAGCCATGGACAGTCCTTACTGAAATAGCAGAATTTATCCAGGAGTGAGAAAAGCTCCTGATAACTGATGCTTGCTTATATGTTGAACCTCATAGGAAAGATCATAATTTTTGCTGTGGAGGATGGCAGTTTTGTAGGTTTTCACCACTCTGTTGCAGGTGCAGTATGGGACTCTTTAACCTTTTCATCTCACAAAATCTCACATTACCTATTTGAGCTAAAAAGTCCTTATTCCATAGCTGGAGAAATCAAAACTCAACAAGGTGATGTAAATTGCACAAAGCCACATAACCAGAGGAACCAGGACTCAGACTTAAATCTGTTCACTGTCAAAGCCTGACCACGGATGGAGGCTCAGGGGCCTCTCTTTTCTCTGTGTTGGAGCCTATAGGGCCCTTGAGAGCCCTGTGGTCTGGTTGGGTCCAGTCTTCTCTTTTCTACTCTGCATGTCATCTTCCCTGGACTCTGAAACCAGCCTGATCCTGGGTGTCTTTGTGCCCTGATTGTCTGGAACTTCATGGAGCTGGAGAACAAGACACAGACTTCTGTGGGACACTGGGCTTCTGATGAGGGTGGAGGCTGGATAGATTTGGAAGTGTTTCCTGATGACTCAGTCTCTGCAGGGGTTTCTCATCCTGACTGTCTCAGCGCTCACCTCCCCCAACCTCATCACAGACCCTGTTTTGTCAAGAAAACTCCAGGTCTGAATTATTAATGCCAAAGCTTAGATAGTTACTAGCCCGTCTTTGAATCCTCCGCCATGAGAGGAGGTTTATAGCAGTCAGAATGGGCAAAGTTATGCTATAAACCAAACATTCCCCCAACTCAGTGGCTTAGCATAATGTAAATCTCTCGCTCTCTCTTTCCCTCCCCATACTACATCTCCAGCAAGGGTCTACAGGGGGTCTCTGTTCATCAGCGCCACGCAAGGCCCTAGACCAAAGGGGGCTTTTTCTCAGTATATGTTTTCACAATCACCTCAGCATAGGAAGTAATATGGTTTGGCTCTGTCACACCTCGAATCTCATCTTGAATTGTAGCTCCCATAATTCCCATGTGTTGTGGGAAGGACCCAGTGGGAGGTAATTGATTCATGGGGGTGGATCTTTCTCATGCTATTCTCATGATAGTGAATAAGCCTCACATGATCTGAAGGGTTTATGTAAGGGAGTTCCCCTGCACAAACTTTTTTGCCTGCTGACATGTAAGACATGCATTTGCTCCTTCTTCACCTTATGCCATGATTATGAGACCTCCCCAACCATGTGGAGCTGTGAGTCCATTAAACCTCTTTTTCTTTATTAATTACCCAGTTCTTGCATATTTCTCATTGGCCAAGTCAAGTCACATGTCCAAAGCTATCTTCAAAGGGAATGGAGAAATATAACTTTGCCATGTGTCTAGAAGACAGAGCACAAGAAATATTTAGGGAGAGCATGAATGTTGTTCACAGCTACTCAGAATAGTGTGGAGGAAAATAAGCTTATCTCTTGGCCATTAGACATGGCTCTTCCAAGCACATAGCTTGGTGAAAGGCTGATTCAGTAGGACAAGAGGCTAAACCAAGCAAGCTCTAATGTTCAAAAAAATCATGAGGGCACATTTGAGTACACTTCCATCACTGAATGTTGTTATTGTGTTAACAGGCTAGAACCAAGTGAGCAAGAAGAGTTTCCTTGCTAGGATGTTGCCATATTGCAAAGCAACTTTTTCCTTGGTCTTCCATCTCAAGCAGGACTGACTCCAAAGAGTAGCCCTCTTTGAATAATTAATAATAAAACTGAGATGTCCCATCTAAATAGTCTTCCTATATGAAAGCCAGTTTTATAGGGAAACATGTCCACATACCATTCCAGAACTTTTCTCTGAGTTATACAAGCCAGATCAGCATTGGAAATCTTTCTTTAGAGAGACATTAGTCACTGGGATGAGTTGCATGCTATAAACTGATAGCCCTTAATGTTCATGTCAAATAAATCTATTTATACACAGTTTATATGTCTATATATAATAGAAGGCATCAGTGAGTGCTTTCAAATGCTGATGTATCTGCTGTGAGTACAGGCAGCTTATATGCAATGCCCAGAGACAAGAAAAGCAGGCTACTGATTTAGTTTGTATTGCCACATTGCATGGTTCTACCCCCTCCCCCATTTCTTTAAATACCATCTAAATCTGAAGGAGGAAAAGGTAGTGAATAAAGAAGTTGAATAAAATGTTTGTGGCCACACAAGCTGATATTATCTTGTGCGTCCTTTCTTATTTAAGCCAAATGATTGTATTTAATATAAATTCAAGAAAGTCAAAGTGTTAAGAACATTCTCACTATAATTATTTTTTACCAATATTATCAATCCTTTATTCAACAAATGTTTATTCAGTGCATACAATGTGCTGAACAGTGAAGAAGACAGGCCAGGTCCTTAATGTCATGGAAATTATGTTCTAGTGAGATACAGACAGTGAGTAAGTAGACAAATATTTATATAATAAAATTTCAGGTAATAAAGAGTCCTTTAAAAAAAAACAGCAAGGAATGAGGATGGTGAGTGACAGGTTGGTTTTAGGTATCGGTAGTTGGGGATGCTTCCCTACAGAGGTAATATTTGGGTTAAGAAATGAACTAAAGTGATTGAATGAGTCATTGGAAGGTTTTGAGTCAGACAATTTCAGTCAGAGGAAGCTGGAAATTCAAGGATGTCTTAATTTTTGCTTTGAGCAACTGAGTATATGGCAGAGCTATTTACTAAAAGGGGAAGAAATGAGTTCGAGGTGAGAAATCACAAATTCTGTTTTGCATCTCTAACATTTGAGATGCTTACTTGGCATCTGAGTGGAGATATCAAATATGTAGATGAACATATGAGTCTGGAGTTTTAGACATCAAAGCTAGATATATCAAGATATAAATTTGGAAGCCATCAGCAATGAGATGGCATTTAAAGCTAAGAAACCATCTGAGGTCACTAAGAGAATTTGTTATAAATATGGAAGAAAAGAGGACTAAAGTCAAAATCTTTGGATGAACCAACATTAAAGACTGAGAAAAAACAAAGAATTCGACTGGCCAGAAAGAAGGGAGGAAAACCGGGGAAGTATTGTGATTAAAAAGATAAGATCATAAAAGGTTGCAATCAGAAGAAGTCACCTAACTATGGATACCACATGACCCTGAGAATTCAAAGACAATGCAGCCTAAGCTGTGGGCATTGAATTGATGAAGGTGATCAGAAAATGTAACAAGAGATTTCTTAGTTGAGCAGTAGAAAGGAAATCTGGAAGTGCGCTGAGGGAATCTGGAATGACATTCTGTTGTGTTCCTCCAGAAAAAGGTGGTAAAGAAATGGGAGGAGCTACTAGGAAAAGTTTTGAAATCAAGGGCCAGTTTCTTTATTTCTTTGTAGATGGGAGACCTTTTAGCATCTTTGAATTGTTGGTGGGAATGACTCAGTATGTTGCTGATGCAGAACGGAGAGTAGTAACTGCTGGGGTCAAGTCCTTGGAAGGTTGATAGACGGTGGGTTTAGGTAGCAGCAGGGATGTTGGAGCCATCATATAGGAAAGAAGGGAAGATTGAGTCCATGTGTGGAGATGAAGGTAGAAAAGAGAAAATGTTCTTCTGATTACTTCTATTTTCTTTTCTTTTTTTTTTCCCATTTATTTATTTTATTGCATTTTAGGTTTTGGGGTACATGTGAAGAACATGCAAAATTGTTGCATAGGAACACACGTGGCAGTGTGATTTGCTGCCTTCCTCCCCATCACCTACATCTGGCATTTCTCCCCTTGCTATCTCTCCCCAGCTTCCCACCCCCCACCGTCCCTCCCCTATTTCCCCCCAACTGACCCCAGTGTGTAGTGCTCCCCTCCCTGTGTCCATGTGTTCTCATTGTTTAACACCCGCCTATGAGTGAGAACATGCGGTGTTTGATCTTCTGCTCTTCTGTCAGTTTGCTGAGAATGATGGTTTCCAGGTTCATCCATGTCCCTACAAAGGACCCAAACTCATCGTTTTTGATGGCTGCATAATATTCCATGGTGTATATGTGCCACATTTTCCCTATCCAGTCTATCGTCGATGGGCATTTGGGTTGGTTCCAGGTCTTTGCTATTGTAAACAGTGCTGCAATGAACATTCGTGTACACGTGTCCTTATAGTAGAACGATTTGTAATCCTTTGGATATATACCCAGTAATGGGATTGCTGGGTCAAATGGAATTTCTATTTCTAGGTCCTTGAGGAATTGCCACACTGTCTTCCACAATGGTTGAACTAATTTACACTCCCACCAACAGTGCAAAAGTGTTCCTATTTCTCCACATCCTCTCCAGCATCTGTTGTCTCCAGATTTTTTAAGTAATTATCCTGTTCATCTATTGAGAATGAGCATTGACTGTTTGAGAGATGAGAAGAAAGTGTCAACATTCATCTGGATCAGTGGGAGGAGGTATTGACTGGGGACTGTGTTAGCTGTTTAGGTAGTGCTGGAGGCCCACTTAAGACATGTGGTCATAAATCTTAAGTGAGGGCAATAAACATGGTTGTAAATTTTTCTCTAGCCACATTCTGATGCTCAGGTATGGGCATGAAGCAAGAAGAGAAATGAGCTTACACGGCGATGAGACTTCTAATAGCAGTGACAGAGGGAGGGGAAGCTGAGATTAGGAGTGGGAATTCCTGTAAGGATGAACCATGGAATCCAAACTGAAGTAAAGGGGTCGATAGCATATGAGCCTGAGACTGGAGTCTCTAGGGGCGTAAGCACTGCCTGTATTGGTGTGTAGATTAGAGAACATGATCGTCCCGTGGCCAGAACATCTGATGTTTGACACCTAGATATTGGAAGTGGTGTGGCTATTGATAATATACAAGGTTAGAGTACATCTTTGGAGGAGGATAGCTGAAGTATGCTGGAGGAAAATCACTGAAATATCATTATCTATGGGAAGAAAATACAACAAGAAAACATTGTTATATAATTTTTAGACACTGATTACTAAAAAAAATTAAAAAGGGAAGTGGGAATGAATTCCCAACTTGAATAACTTGGTAAAATGAACCAGTGAATCCCACCCAAATGCAATGACCCCTTTTTGATCAGTTTTGAGGTCTGCCTGTGCAGTTTTTTGATAATGAGGTTAACATTTGACTTAAGTGACTTTTTATTTTACAAAAAAAAAAAAGAAAGAAAAACAGATTTACAGTTAATCTTTATGGTAGTCTCACAGGGTCTGGCTCACATTGCCCATTTATTCTTGAATGTGAGGAAGGAGACAGATTTAGAATAGGTTGGAAAATACTACAGATTCCACAGCTTCTTGTGATGATAATGCAAATGGCAATGAGTGGCCTTAAACTGAGGTGCCATTAATAGTTGTGGTGACTGTGACTTTTTGTGGTATTTTGTACTTCCCATGCAATTCAGAGGGATTTCATGAACATCTGGACACTACCATGCATACATATTAGTCATGTGAATGACATCCAACAAGAGTGTTTATGGAAAATACAGGGAAGGATGTTGTGGATTTCTACTCTAGCAGACCATGTGTCCACTTGTTACAGAACTGGCCCCAGTGAATCACACCTCCTCAAACACATGCTCCTTTGCTATGTGACTTTGCTACTCCCTCCATCAAGAAGTAGAGTTTTTTCCCCATACTTTGAACTGAGCTGAGGCTGTGACTTTTTTGACTAAGAAAATGTGGCAAGAGTGACATGGTATGACTTCTGAGTCATGGCCTTAAGAGACCTTGTAGTTTTTGCTCTTGCTTTCCTGGATCATGGCTGCCTCCACCCGAAGGTCCAGGCTAGTCTTTTGGAAGATGAGAGCCATATAGATTGAGAGATCCAGCCAACAGCCAGCACTGGCAGCCAGACATGTGGCATCTTGGATTCTCCAGCACCTATTAAGTCACTAGCAGACTGCCATGGTATAAACATTCCTACTGGAGATCAGCAGAAGAGTCACCCTGCCGAACTCAACCCAAATTGCCAACTCATGAAATTGTGAGCTAATGGGTGACTGTTGTTTCACTAAGTTTTTAGGTGATTGAATATATAACACAAAGCCAAAGGGAGAAGGAGAAGTAATATCTATTGAGAATCTACTTTGTGTTGAGTAACCCCTGAGGACATTATCTTGATTTTGCTTGATTACATCTCCCTTAGGAGGTATAAGTTTCTTCACAGTGAGAAAACTGAAGGTCAAAAAAGTTCAGTAACTGACCCAAAGTCACACATCTTCTGAATAATAGAGCAAAGATTAAAACCCAGAGTGTGTCTATGTGCCCAAATCTCACTCTTTGAGTATGTCAATTTCCTAACATAAACTCACTTACCAAACATCTTTGTATGTTATGGCAGATCTTTATACAAATGAATGTATTATTTATTTACTAATATGTTCTTTAAACTGGCTCACTTGAATAAGTAACTAATCAAACAAATATATTTAAGGCAGAAACATTAACCATGTCTAATATTTATTGCATGCTTTCCCTGAGGTAAGTGCTCTCCTAATTGCTATGCATTAATTAATTCCTTTAATCCTCACAAAAACTCTGTGAGGTTGGAGCTATAATCATCATTGTACTCATTTTACAGATGAGAAAATAAAGCATGGAAAATTAAATAGTTGCTCAATGTCACCAAAGAAGTGGTTGGCTATAAGCTCTGTGGTCCAGCACCTACGCACTTAGCCCCTAGGCCAGAGGTTTTTAACCAGGGGCAGTCTTGCCAGGGAACATTTGGCAATTTCTAAAGACATCTGGGATTGTCCTGACTGGGGAATGTGTTACTGGCATCTAGTGGGTAAGAACCAGGAATGCTACCAATTATCTTACAATGCACAGGACAGCTCCCTACCACAAAGAATGATCCAGCCCAAATGTCAACAGTGCTGAGGTTAGGAAATCCTCTTCTAGGCCATTCTCCCTTTATAAATGGTAAACAGAAACAAGTAAATAGAAACTCAGCCAAAACCAAACAACGTTAAAGAATCTCTCTAAAACCATTGCTTGCCCATTATATAAACCTTGGACCTTTCTTTGTGTTGAAAAGAGATTTGCAAACATTAGAGATATAGTAAAGACAAGTATCCAATGGAGGCTTTTTCCTTGGTGTAATCAGAGGATAATAAAAGACTTAGAATGAAAATTAAATCCTCCTGTATGATTCTAAGTTTCTTATGCCATGCCTGAGTCCCTACCAAATCATCCCTCAGTCCACTGGCACACATCCCATCCTTTGGGACATGGGGCACTATATCCACTATATAGTGGCTAGTGGTCCAAATCCAGCCCACCACCTGTTTTGCAAATAAAGCTTCATTGGAACATACTCACACTCACACCTGTTCATTGATACACTGTCTATGGCCGCTTTTATACTATAGCCACTGAGTTGTGTGGTGACAGCAGAGATCATATGGCCTGCACAGCCTACAGTATTTCCTTTCTGGCCCTTTATAGAAAGTCTTTGCCAACCTCTGCCTAGAACTGTGCCTGGTACACAGTTGGCGCTCAGTAAATATTTGCTGAATGAATAAAACTTTTGAAGACACCACTTTGAGCTGAAACCCTCTTCCTACCTTGCCATTTCCTCCATTCCCCCAACTCTCTCTTTTCCTTACCCCATCCCTCACCCATTTATTTATTTGTTTATTTATTTGTGCATTTTCACTTTGTTCAACACGAAGTGACAGCTCCATTCTTAAAACAAACACTTGTCGGCTGTGTCATTGATCACTGTGAGCTGCTCAGTTTTAGGGCTCAGAGATATAAATGGATCTGCTTGAGAGGGGATGGTGATGGATCGCCGTCTTCTCCAGAACCTGAGCAGTTCCCTTTCTCCCTGTAGCTGTTGGCATTCACCACACTTTCTCAGCTCCAGCACTAAGGGATATATAATAGACACGGGAGGGCCCATAAAAGTAACATCTGAAACTGCCGCAGAGCTGAGTATTGATTTATTCATTACTATAAATTTTTTGTCATTACTATGCAATTGCTCTATCTCAGGAAGAATTGATAGATGTGGTTGGAACCTGCAACCTACTGTGCAAAACTTTTTCCCCCTTCTGTAATTTCCTGTAACTCTTCTAAAGAACCATTATTCCTTATTACATAGCTCTGGCGTGCCACCTATTTAGATAAATGTGTGAACAAGTGTGCAGTAAATATTCATAGTGGCCCATGTGTCAACGATATATGTCACTAATTAGATAATTTAGTGGTTCACATAAATAAATAAGAAAATAGAAGAACACCCAGGAAAATAGTGAAATAAAACACAGACTCCTTGTAGGGGTCTGGGCATATACGACAGCTTTCCAGGCTCATAATATCATTTTGCACACTGGCAGCCTATCAGAAGGTCACAGAAGGGCTGAAAGAGGCTGCTTACAGATGGGAAAAGAAACAGCGATGTGTTAGAATGTGAAGGAGACGGATTCACTTTGTCAACGTGCATGACAAGTACATGACATCCGTTTGGGCCTTCTCAGCAAGCCACACACTTGTTACCTAAGCAAGTCCACTAGCGAGGGCTCTCAGGAGACACAAGTGCCTTTGTATCTCTTCCACCCTCTTTGTTTTGTTGAATCTGCTGTTTTACTATTGTATTGGTGCAAAGGTAACTGGGCTCAGAGTTTGGAGATGATGGGTTCGAGACCTGACCCTGATGCAAAGTGGGAGAATTCCTTATTTAACTTGGGCCTTAAGGTTCTTATCCACAGAATGGGAATGGTCATTGTTTTTATAATAATGACAATGGTAGTGCTAATAAAGCTCAGATGAGGCAGCAGACATGGAAGGCCTTTGTGGAGTCTAAAGTCTAAACAGACATAAAAAGAGTTGTAGACTTTATAAAAAAATTTAAATCAAGGAATGTAATAGTAAGCATATAAAGCAACTGTTTAGAGAATCAAGAAATTAGAAGCTACTAGTTAATGGGTTCCTCCTTTATTTTCTGAGCTAGACTTTTCCCATGGGTTGTCCACTAGGATGCATCCAAGTGAGAAGGCTGTTTTTCACATTTTACCGATAGAGAAACTGAGGATTAGAGACATTCGGTGTAACTTGCCCGAGGCCAAGTGAGATGCTAGAATAACACCTGCCTCTCTCTGGCTTTATCCCCCATGCCTCCTGTGCTGCTAACACATGCTGTGTTGCTTCTAGGTTACAGTTTAAAGGACTTACTCTGTTTTCTAAGAAATAAAAAGATTTCAGTTTGAGTTGTCTAAAAATGTTGACTGTATCGACCAAACTCACAGAGCAATCCTCCTCAACCGGCACTGGTTATATGAACAAGTCAGAGTCCTGCTCCCATAAATGCAGTTATCCCAAACTCGGTCAGTTTGATTAAGGGTCTCTGCGGTGACCTCATCAAGCGGTGTTAAACAAAAATAATTGGATCTACTGAGTCCTGAGATCTGAACTGATTAGCTCCTAATGCATGAATCTGGCCTTAGCCCTTTCTAGTGGTGTGGTAGAATGTGAGGGAGATGGATTCACTTTGTCAGACAGCCAAAGCTATGTCTTCTAGACATGGTTAAACTAGTCAGGGTCCCCTCTGGTATGTTAATTTCTCTAATGTAGATAGGATAAATCCTATGCATGGCCATTAAGCAATCATATAAAAAGTGAACTTATTCATATCTGGGTTTACCTAGTTATAATTAAAAGCACTAGTTAATTTATTTAACAAATAGTTTACACTTGACAGTGTCAGTAGCAAGGGAAAACACTAGGAATGCAATGATGAATCAAATTAAGATGATTGTATCTATCACTGGAGCTCTGGTTAAAAGCCCCTGCTATCATTGTTGAACAACAAAAATATGGATGAATGGATGGATAAAATACAGATGCGTGAGTAGGTGGATGGATAACTGAATTGAAAGATGGATGACTAGATGAATAAAGGAAACTGCCTTGATTACCTAAACACCTTTTCTTTTTCCTTTTTTTTTTTTGTTGTTTTTGTTGTTCAGAGGAAGCCTCAAATCCATCGATTAATATCCTCTATGACTAACTTGGTACCAAAATGAATCTATTTATGTTCCAAATATATACTCCTATTGCCTAATGTCTTCCTTTTTTTGATAGCTGAAGCTCTGGACTTGTCTCTTGTCTAGGTTTTGTCTCTTAGTCAAGTTTTTCCCAGCTATCACTTTGATTGTGCTCTGCGTGGACTTGAATCAGGGTTAAACTCTGTCTCTCTTCAAGCCTCCCTGGGATTCACCCAGTACTGAATTCAGTGCCAACAGGAGTAGAATTTGACACAGTGGATAAATGAATAGATGCTAATCAATGGAACATTGCTGGGTGGATAGAAAAATGGGCAACCATGTCTTTCATCCTTGTTCCTCCAATATCAACAGCAGTGCCTGGCTCACAATAAGTGATTATAGGTTGAGTGAATAGGTGGTTAGATGATTGAGTAAAAAAGTGATTAGGTGACTGAATACGGAAATGGTGGGTGATGAGTAGATGATGAATGGATGGATGCCCCTGTGCATGAATGAAAGGATAAATTACTGGTTGGGTTATTGAATCGGTGGGTGGCTAAATGGCGGAGTTGTTAAGTGGGTAAATGATTAAAAGGGAGCATATGAGTGGATTTCTGCATCGATAATCCAATGAATGGACAGGTGAATATATGGAAGTATAGCTGCCTGGATAAGGCTTGGGAGGATGTAAGCCTAAGTGAATGAATGTGTGAATAAAGGAATGGATGATGGGATGAATGTTTGGATTGCAGCCCTAAAGCCTGTTGAGTGCTGGAAGAGCACAGGCTGGAGATGTAAACTCTGCCCTGATTATGGCCAAAGTAAACAATCTTCTTGGTTTAGGGAAATGATGCTGCTGACTTAAGGGCATCGTACACAAGGGCATGGAAAGTCTGACTTGCTGGCCAGAAGAGTGATAATGACTGGCGGTTTCCAAGCACTGTTTATAAAATAACCAGAAAGGCAATGAGTGTGTTTCTTGGGTTCCTTCAGGCCACAGTGAGGGGGGATGTAACCTCAGCAGAGACAGCCTTATTCAAAAGCCTAACCAGCACAGTCTGCACGACTGCCTTGGGGTTACAGACCTGCTACTGACCAGATAGGCTTGTTTACTTTGATATTCTCTCTCTCTCTCTCTCTCTCTCCCTCCCTCCCTCCTCTATCTCCTCTCTCTCTCTCTCCTGTGTATATACACACACACACACACACACACACATATACACATGTGTATGTGTGTATATATATGTAATATCTGTGTGTGTGTGTGTGTATATATATATATATATATATGTATGTATGTAATATTCCGATTAACTGAGAGATCTATGATGTAGTGGAATAAGCAAGGGGCTTGGAGCCAACCTGATGTTGTTGTCTAGTGACTTGGAAAGTTTCCTATACTCCCAAAGTCTTCTTTATCTGCTAAAAAAAATGAAGCATGAATATGGTTTTAAAAATATCTGCCTCATGTCATTATTGTAAGACTTAAAAGAGATAATGTGAAAAAATTAGTACCTGACTGGCACATACTGGGCATCTTATTTAAGTTAGTAACTCTTATTCTTTTTGGTTAATTGTGTAATTCCTCTTCCATTGTTAGGGTACACCAAAGCAAGTGAGACCTGGGCATGGGTTAAATATCAACTGGGCTTATTCACCTGGTCTGTTGAAGTCTTTTCTCTTGGATTGCAAAGGAGAAAACTCATTCATGTGGTCAGACAGCCTATCTCCACTGGTTAACCCCAGAATGTGTTTGATCCCTTCTCCTACAGGTTGACTTTCCAAGGAGGGAGGGGCAATCAGTATTAGTTGGCATTTTTTTCTGTGTTACTGCAGGAATTACTATTTATCCAATTTCATTGAGCTCAATGAGATAACAGACTATTTATTTACTATCCCTTAGAACATCTGAGCCCAGCAAGGCCAGGGTCTTTCCAGGTCCTGGGATGAGATTAGTCCTGTTAGATGTGCTCTGACTATACCATGAGCTTCCCCTCTGTCTTAGACTGCTTTCTGTTTCTTATAACACAATATCTGAAACGGGGTAATTTATAAAGAAAGGGAAATTATTTCTTACAGTTATGGAAGGTGAGAAGTTTCAGGTGGAAGGGCTGCATCTCGGAGATTCTTCTTGCTAGTGGGACTCTCTGCAGAGTCCTGAGATGGTGCAGGGGATCATCTGGCGAAGGAACTGAGTGTGCTATCTTCAGTCTCTCTTCCTCTTCTTATAAAACCACCAGTCCTACGCCTATGATAATCCATATATCCATTAACCTATGAATCCATGAATGAATCAGTCTATTCAGGAAGGCCAAACCCTAATGAGCCAATCATCTCTTAAAGGCCTCACCTTTCTATACTGCCACATTGGGGATTAAGTTTTCGACTCATGAAACTGGGGGGACACATTCAAACCACAGCACCTTCTCATAATACTCATGTTGTATCATAATGGCTTGTATAATATCTTTTTTCTTCAGTAGACAGTAAGATATATAGGGACAGAGGTTGTATTGGCTCATTTACTCTTGGATCCCAGCAACACACACAGTAGAAAGTTCAAATAAAATATTTGTTAAAAACTGAATAGCTAAGCTTTGGTCTTTTTCACGGCATCAAAAGGAAGGTTTTGTGTACCATTGAATCCTCAGCTGCTAATACAAAGTCTGGAAGCACAGGAGGATTTAGTTAGGGTTATTTGAATGTAAGCAACAGAAACGATCTCTGATGAACTTTGCACGTAATAAGGGATGTGTTAAAGGGTATTGGGTACCTCACAGATTGCAGGGTCAGGCCACCGAGGCTTGGAAATGTTAATAGCCGAAAGTTAAAAAGCAATCTCTTTAGCAAAAAGCATTGGATGTGATTTCGCTGCAATTGCCTTTTGAGGAGCTGGTTCTACTGGAGGTTTAAGTTTCTGAAAGTAAAAGTGGGATTGGCCTAAGTTTTAGCAGTGGAAGGGGAATGGCTATAGGCCAAATAAGCAAACAGAGGTGCAGAGTGATGAGCAAGGAGGTAATGTGGAGACTTTTCTCACCTACTCCCCAAGTGAGTAGACTCCTGCATCATTGCTCAGAAGTGTTAAAAACCATTTACCCCATCACCCTCCCTGTTTCCAGAGATTTCGGAGAATTGGAAAAGTGTCTGCGTCAGGCTGGGAAGGCCACAGCACAAAGTGAGTCTTTTCTGGCCCGAACATAGCATGGCATATGTGGAAAACGCAAGCTCTGCTGGGATCCTGTTACACTATATGTAGAGCCAGAGCCTAAATTATGGGTACTCTGAGGACAGAATTTCAGACTTTGCTCTGGCTTTTGTCAGCTTAAGACTCTTAAGGTAGTTTACACAAAGATTTGTATGTCTGAATTTTTCCCTGGCAGGTTCTCAGTATAACCTAGATAAAACAAACCCCAAATATTTGTGGTTAGCAACAATAAAGAATTTTCAAGTTGCCTGACATCTTCTGTCTGCGTAGATCACCGTCTAGGATCAATATTCGGCTCTGAGACAGAGGGAGATAGAAGGATGGTGGGAAATTTTTGCATGGTTTGAGCACCATCCGAGTTTAACGTTATTTCCTAACACCCTCTCTTCTCTCTCTCTGTCACACACACACCCACACACACCCCACACACTTTTTTTTTTTAACCTCCAAAGGGCTCTTTCAGAGCTATGCGACAGAAGTGCTGGTATCTCACTTTAATGCCAATCACCAAACAAAGCATCACCCAAAAAACCGTTGTTTGCCAACATTGCAGAAAAGGGAAGGAGCATTTAAAAGCAAGCTTTTTCACAGCCTTTCCTTTAAAATCTCCTGATCCTGGGTTATACCCTTTGCTTCCATGACAATCTGTTCTCAACTTCCAAAGTTAAGCAGAAGAACTATTCCACATTGGTAAACAGAAGACGGTTTACATAAAAAATAGAGATTTCCTTTAAGCACTTCGCTTAAGACTTTAGTAAGTTGTATTTACATTATTATTGTTTATGTTCCCAGAAGTTGGCGGGAGGATGGCCTTGTTGCAGTTTATGTGGTTTCAATGATTCACACTTGATGAGGCAGCTATCGCACAGGGTGGGGACGAGGAGCGGGGCAGAGTCAGGGAAGCACAAAGGAGATTAGAGTGAGTTCGCTTGTGGGATCCACGGCCCTCACGTAATGGTGCAGCCAAGGACCTGGGGGTTTCTGAGTCAGTCTCTCAAATTCCCAGACGTGTTTATCAGTTTTGAGTTTCAGAACTGGCCCACCCAGAATAAAATAAAACCCTTCTGCACCTGATGTGTTGTACGTGGCCTGTGCTTCAGGGAATTCTCTTGAGATGGAAGTTTCTTCCCCAGCTGTCAGCTTGACAACACACTCAGTGAAAGCTGCTTGTCTCCAGGGTCCTGAGCACGCCTCTCAGGACCTGCTCCTCCAGCCCTGCAATGGCACACATCCAGCTGCCTTCCCTTGGACGGCGTTGGTGGGGAAGGGAAGTCCAATTGCCAGGGCCAGAGGTTTTCTGGCCTTAAATTTCAGTGGGCAATCTCCATGAGCTGTGTCCTGTTGTGTGTTCAGCTCAGAACGACATTATCATTTAATATTTCAGAGCCAAGTTTTCAAGACTAAATGAGACATAATAAGGAAGCCATGTTCTCTTTTGCGAGGCATTGGGGCAGAAGAGATAACAGTCTGCATTCTGGAGACATTCAGATCTTTTCTGCTTGTTCCCCAGATTCTTTGTTGTTTGTTTTGTTTTTAAGACCGGCTCTGCTACTTATTAGCTCCATGGCTTTGGGCAAATTTCTTAACCAATTTGTGCCTTAATTTACTCATCTGTAATTGGGAGATACTGTGTACCTCATAGGCTTCTGAGAAGATTAGATGAGATAATGAGTATAATGCACTTGGCTTAGTACCTAATAAATAATAAGCTCATAATACCTGAATACTTGGTAGCAAGACTTAAAACATATTTTTATTGTATAAAGGCAGCAAACAGGAAAGCAGAAGAGCAGACAGGCTGGCATGGAGGTTAGTCAGGAGGAATTGCCTGGGCCATGTTTTAGAGTCCATGAAGGCGTGTGTGTATGTGTGTGTGTGTGTGTGTGTGCGTGTGTGTGTATGCACGCGCTGTTAATGGTTTTGGTGTGGAAAGCTAGGGGTGTTTAAAAAAAACCTCAAGTTGCTTCTCCCCTGGGAGTAGGATGCAGCTTGTATTCCATTTGAGTGTAAGTCTAATGGAATTATGTCTAATGGCGTTAGGGACTCTTGGTTCTCTGAGATTTCAGAGCACCACATTTTAACAATTCTTCTGGGCACCACATGTCCTGGACACTTTAGAGTTTAACTTACAAGCCTCCTTTGATAGAAGCTCAGCTCAGATTTGGTCACTAAGGAATGACTATTTAGGGACAATATCTGTTATCAGCATCTGCTAAGTTGGACGACCAGATTGCAACTCCTAAGCTAACCCATTCATTCCTGTATTCCTTTATAAAAACAATTATTTATTGAGTGCTGCACTCTGTACCAGGGTCTATGCTCAGTAGTAGGGATATAATGGGGAGTGAAAGATGTCAGTCTTTATTATTGTTATTATTTTATTGTACTTTAGGTTCTGGGGTACACGTGCAGATCATACAAGATTGTTGCATAGGTACACACACAGCAATGTGGTTTGCTGCCTCCATCCGTCTGTCACCTACATCTGGTATTTCTCCCCATGTTATCCCTCCCTGACCTCCCACCAGCCACTGTCCTTTTTTTGGTCCCCCCAACAGACCCCAATGTGTGATGCTCCCCTCCCTGTGTCCATGTGTTCTCATTGTTCAACACCTACCTATGAGTGAGAATATGCTATGTTTGATTTTCTGTTCTTGTGTCAGTTTGCTGAGAATTATGGTTTCCAAATTCATCCATGTCCCCCTACACAAACTCATCATTTTTTATGGCTGCATAGTATTCCGTGGTGTATATGTGTCACATTTTCCTTATCCAGTCTATGGTCGATGGGCATTTGGGTTGGTTCCAGGTCTTTGCTATTGTAACCAGTGCTGCTATGAACATTCATGTGCATGTGTCTTTATAATAGAATGATTTATACTCCTTTGTGTATATACCCAGTAATGGGATTGCTGGGTCAAATGGAATTTCTATTTCTAGGTCCTTGAGGAAGCACCACACTGTCTTCCACAATGGTTGAACTAGTTTATACTCCCATCAACAGTGTAAAAGTGTTCCTGTTTCTCCATATCCTCTCCAGCATCTGCTGTCTCCAGATTTTTTAATGATCGCCATTCTAACTGGCATGAGGTGGTATCTCAATGTGGTTTTGATTTGCATTTCTATAATAATCAGTGATGATGAGCATTTTTTCATATGTTTGTTGGCCCCATATATGTCTTCTTTGGAAAAGTGTCTGTTCATATCCTTTGCCCAATTTAGGATGGGTTTGTTTGTACTTTTCTTGTAAATCTGTTTTAGCTCTTTGTAGATTCTGGATATTAGCCCTTTGTCAGATGGATAGATTGCAAAAATTTTTTCCCATTCTGTTGGGTTGCTGGTTCACTCTAATGATTGTTTCTTTTGCTGTACAGAAGCTCTGGGTTTAATTAGGTCCCATTTGTCTATTTTGACTTTTGTTGCCAATGCTTTTGGTGTTTTGGTCATGAAGTCCTTACCTATGCGTATGTCCTGAATGGTTTTGCCTAGGTTTTCTTCTAGGGTTTCTATGGTGTTAGGTCTTATGTTTAAGTCTTTAATCCATCTGGAGTTGATTTTAGTGGAAGGTGTCAGGAAAAGGTCCAGTTTCTGCTTTCTGCCCATGGCTAGCCAGTTTTCCCAACACCATTTATTAAACGAGGAGTCCTTTCCCCATTGCTTGTTTTTGTCTGGTTTGTCAAAGATCAGACAGTTGTAGATGTGTGGTGTTGCCTCCAGGGCCTCTGTTCTATTCCACTGGTCTATATCTCTCTTTGGGTACCAGTACTATGCTGTTTTGATTACTGTTGCCTTGTAGGATAGTTTGAAATCAGGTTTGAACCTCCAGCTTTGTTCTTTTTGCTTAGGATTGTTTTGGCTATGTGGGCTCTTTTTTGATTCCATATGAAGTTTAAGGTGTTTGTTTCCTGTTCTGTGAAGAAGGTCATTGGTAGCTTGATGGGGATAGCATTGAATCTATAAATTACTTTAAGCAGTATGGCCGTTTTCACAATATTGATTCTTCTAACCGTAAGCATGGAATGTTTCTCCATTCCAGGAATGTTTGTGTCCTCTCTTATTTCTTTGAGCAGTAGTTTTTAGTTCTCCTTGAAGAGGTCCTTGACATCCTTTGTTAGTTGTATTCCTAGGTATTTTATTCTCTTTGTAGCAATTGTGAATGGGAGTTTGCATATGATTTGGCTGTCTGTTAGTCTGTTATTGTTGTATAGTCTGTTATTGTGATTTCTGCACATTGATTTTGTATGCTGAGACTTTGCTGAAGTTGCTTATCAGTTTAGGGAGATTTTGGGCTGAGGTGATGGGGTCTTCTAAACATACAATCATGTTGTCTGCAAACAGAGACAATTTGACTTCCTCTTTTCCTAATTGAATACCCGTTATTTTATTTTTCTTGCCTAATTTCTCTGGCTAGAACTTCTAATACTGTATTGAACAGGAATGATGAGATAAGGCACCCTTGTCTAGTGCCAGATTTCAGAAGAAATGCTTCCAGTTTTTGCCCATTCAGTATGATATTGGCTGTAGTTTGTCATAAATAGCTTTTATTATTTTGAGATATGTTTTTTCAATACCTAGTTTATTGAGAGTTTTTAGCATAAAGGACTGTTGAATTTTGTCAAAGGCCTTCTCTATATCTATTGAGATAATCATGTGGTTTTTGCGTTTGGTTCTGTTTATGTGGTGTATTACATTTATAGATTTGTGTATGTTGAACCAGCCTTGCATCCCCGGAATGAAGCCTACTTGATCATGGTGGATAAGCTTTTTGACATGCTGTTGCAATGGTTTGCCAGTATTTTATTGAAGATTTTTGCATCTATGTTCATCATGGATATTGGCCTGAAGTTTCCCTTTTTTGTTGAGTCTCTGTCGGGTTTTGGTATCAGAATAATGTTGGTCTCAGAAAATGGTTTGGGAAGGATTCCCTCTTTTTATATTGTTTGGAATAGTTTCAGAGGGAATGGTAGCAGCTCCTCTTTGTATGTCTGTTAGAATTATGCTGTGAACCCATCTGGACCTGGGCCTTTTTTGGTTGCTAGGCTTTTAATTGCTGCATCAACTTCAGCCCTTGTTATTGGTCTATTCAAGGTTTCAACTTCTACCTGGTTTAGGCTTGGGAGGGTGCCAGTGTCCAGGAATTTATTCATTTCTTCCATGTTTACTGGCTTATGTGCATAGAGTTGTTTGTAGTAATCTCTGATTGTGGTTTGTATTTCTGTGGAATCAGTGGTGATATCCCCTTTATGGTTTTTTATTGCGTCTATTTGATTCTTCTCCCTTTTCTTTTTTATTAATCTGGCTAGCAGTCTGTCTATTTTGTTGATCTTTTCAAAAAACCAGCTCTTGGATTTATTGATTTTTTGAAGGGTTTTTTGTGTCTCTATCTCCTTCAGTTCTGCTCTGATCTTAGTTATTTCTTGTCTTCTGGTAGCTTTTGAGTTTTTTGGTCTTGCTCCTCTTGCTCTTTCAATTTTGATGATAAGATGTTGATTTTAGAGCTTTCTTCACTTCTCTGATGGCTATAAATTTTCCTCTAGACACTGCTTTAAATGTGTCCCAGAGATTCTGGTACATTATGTCTTCGTTCTCGTTGGTTTCAAAGAACATCTTTATTTCTGCCTTCATTTCATTGTTTATCCAGTTGACATTCAGGAGCCAGTTGTTCAGTTTCCAAGAGGCTGTGCAGTTCTGAGTTAGTTTCTTAATTCTGAGTTCTAATTTGATTCCGTGTGGTCTGAGAGACTGTTAACAATTTTCATTCTTTTGCATTTGGTGAGGAGTGATTTACTTTCAATTATGTGGTCAGTTTTAGAATAGGTATGATGTGGTGATGAGAAGAATGTATATTCTGTGGATTTGGGGTGGAGATTTCTGTGGATGTCTATTAGGTCCACTTGGTCCAGAGCTGAGTTCAAGTCCTGGATATTCTTTTTAATTTTCTGTCTCGTTGATCTGATATTGACAGTGGAGTGTTAGAATATCCCACTGTTATTATGTGGGAGTCTAAGTCTCTTGGTAGGTCATTAAGAACTTGCTTTATGTACCTGGGTGCTCCTGTATTTGGTGCGTATATATTTAGGATCATTAGCTCTTCTTGTTTCATTGATCCTTTTACCATTATGTAATGTCCTTTTTTGTCTCTTTTGATCTTTGTTAAATTAAATTCCATTTAATGAGAGACTAGAATTGCAACTCCTGCTTTTTTTTTTTTTTTTTGCTCTCCATTTGCTTGATAAATCTTCCTCCATCCCTTTATTTGAGCCTATGTGTGTCCTTGCACTTGAGATGGGTTTCCTGAATACAGCATACCGATGGGTCTTGACTTTTTATCAAATTTGACAGTCTGTGTCTTTTGATTGGGGCATTTAGCCCATTTACATTTAAGGTTAATATTGTTATGTGTGAATTTGATCCTGCCATTTTGATGCTAGCTGGATATTTTGCCCATTAGTTGACACATTTTTTTCATCGTGTCAGTGGTCTTTAACATTTGATACATTTTTGGAGTGGCTGGTACTGGTTGTTCCTTTCCTTGTTTAGTGCTTCTTTCAGGAGCTCTTGTAAGGCAGGCCTGGTGGTGATGAAATCTCTCATCAGTTGCTTGTTCATAAAGGATTTTCTTTCTCCTTCATTTATGAAGCTTAGTTTGGCTGGATCTGAAATTCAAGGTTGAAAGTTCTTTTCTTTAAGGATGTTGAATATTGACCCCCACTCTCTTCTGGCTTGTAGGGTTTCTGCCGAGAGATCCACTGTGAGTGTGATGGGCTTCCCATTGTGGGTAACCTGACCTTTCTCTCTGGTTGCTCTTAGAATTTTTTCCCTGCATTTCAACCCTGGTAAATCTTACGACTGTGTGCCTTGGGGTTGCTCTACTTGAGGAATATCTTTGTGGTGTTCCTTGTATTTCCTGGACTTGAATTGTGGCCTGGCTTGCTAGGTTGGGGAAGTTCTCCTGGATAATATCCTGAATAGTGTTTTCCAGCTTGGATTCATTTTCTCTATCACATTCAGGTACACCTATCAAATGTAGCTTAGGTGTTTTCATATAATCCTATATTTCTTGGAGGCTTTGTTCATTTCTTTTTCACACTTTTTTTCTCTATTCTTGCCTTCTCATTTTATTTCATTGAGTTCATCTTCAATCTCTGATATCCTTTCTTCTGCTTGGTCAGTTTGGCTATTTAAACTTGTATATGCTTTGCAAAGTTCTTGTGCTGTGATTTTCAGCTCCATCAAGTCATTTATATTCTTCTGTAAGCTGTATATTCTAGTTAGCATCTCATCTAACCTTTTTTCTAGGTTCTTAGTTTCTTTGCATTGTGTTAGCACGTGTTCTTTTAGCTCTGGGAAGTTTGTTATTACCTACCTTCTGAAGCCTGTTTCTGTCAATTCATTAGATTCATTCTCCATCCATCTTTGATTCCTAGCTGGTGAGGAGTTGTGATCCTTTGGAGGAGGAGAGGCGTTCTGGTTTATGGTGTTTTCATCCTTTTTGTGCTGGTTTCTTCCCATCTTAGTGGCTTTATCTTCCTGTGGTCTTCATAGTTGGTGACTTTCAGTTGGGGTCTCGGAGTGGACGTCCTTTTTGTTGATGATGAAGTTATTTCTTTGTGTTTCTTAGTTTTTGTTCTAACTGTCAGGCCCCTCTGCTATAGGACTGTTAGAGGTCCACTGCAGACCCTGCTTGCCTGGGGATCACTCATGGGGGCTGCAGAACAGTAAGGGTTGCTGCCAGTTTCTTCCTCTGTTATCTTTGTCACAGAAGGATACCTGCCAGATGTCAGCCTGAACTCTCCTTTATGAGGTGTCTCTTTGGGTATATGGGGGTCAGGGAGCTGCTTGAGGAGACAGTCTGTCCCTTATAGGAGCTCAAGTGCTGTGCTGGGAGCTCCATTGTTCCATGCAGAGCTGCTGAGTGGTACTTTCAAATCTGCTGCAGCAGGACTCATAACCACCTCTTTTCCCAGGTGCTCTGTCCTAGGAAGGTTGGATTTATTTATAAGTTCCTGATGTACTGCTGCCTTTTTTCATAGATGCCCTGCCCTTCACGGAGTAGCCTAGTCACAGTCTGCCAGCAGAGGCGTTGCTGAGCTACCACAGGCTCCGCCCAGCTGCTGTGTGAACTACCTCAGTAGTGGTGGTCACCCTTCCCCCTACCGAGCTGGACCATCCTGGGTCCATCTGCGCTTGCTGCGAAACTCTCAGTCCAGAGCATTTCAGATTGCTTGTTTTGTGGGGGTGGTACCCACTGAGCCAGATCATCTGGCTCCCTGTCACTGAAGGGGCAGCTCTGTCTCCCAGGTGTTCCAGGCACCAGTTGAAACAGCCACCCAGATGTGTGAGTTTCTGTGCGCCAACCCGGCACCGGCTGAAACCGGCATGCTGAAAACTTGTGGCACTTTTTGGCTTGGGAATCTCCTGGTCTGTGGGCAGTGAAAATTTGTTTGGAAATGCGGTGGGCACTCACCCTCTGCATTGTTCTTGCTGGGAACTACACTCCAGAACTGTTCCTATTTGGCCGTCTTGTATCCTCCCCCCAAGTCTTTATTAATATAGACTCTAGTGAGGCTTTAGTCCCCATACCTCCCGTGCCACTAATACATGCTGTGTTGCTTCTAGGTTAAAGGACTTATGCTGTTTTTTAAGAAACAAAAATATTGCAATTTGAGTTGTCTAAAGAAGTTGACTATATCAACCAGACTCACAGAGTGAATCCTCCTCACCCAGCACTGGTTATATGAACAATTGAGAGCCCTGTTCCCAAAAATGCAGTTATGCCAAACATGGTCCGTTTGATTAAGGATCTCTGTGGTGACCTCATCAAGTGGTATTAAACAAAAGTAATTGGATCTACTGAATCCTGTGATCATAAACCATGTATAATCACAATGTAAACACAAATTATCTATGGCCATAAGTGCCGTGAATGAAAGGTGCAAATTTCTGTGAAAGCAGAAAGGAGAATGTCTAGGAATCTTGAGTGAGGATTGTCAGGAAGGTTCCCCTAAGGGGTTAATAGCTGAATTGAAAAATAAGGAGGAATTGGCAAAGCTAAGTGGACAGAGAGATCTTGTAATGTGTTCTGATAATCTCCTGACCCGTAACAAATCACTCCGAAAACTTGGTGGCTCCCATCAATAGTTTATGATGGTCTTTATCCTTTGGGTAGTGTTTGTATTAGTTTCCATGTAGTTACTTGGATTGCAGAGACATGAAGACTTGGCTGGACTGGACAGCCCAGTTGGCTTCCTCACATAACTGGCAGTGGATCCTGGCTGGGGGCTGGGAGCTCAGCTGGGCCTGTCCCATGGAGCACCTCCCCAAGGCCTCCTCATGAAGCTTGGACTTCCCACAGCATGGCGGCTTAGATTCAAAGCCTCCCGCGAGTGGGTTCTGAGGGCCCCACACAGAAGCTGCAGTACTTTTAATGACCCAGCCTCAGCAGTCCCGGCATATCCTCTCTACCCCATTCCAATCATCAAGTGATTTGCCAGAGCCAGCCCGGATTCCAGAAAAATGAAGAAATAAACCATACTTCCCAGCTGGGGGAAGGCAGAGACATGCAGGGAGGGAGGCCATCATTTGCAGCCGCCTTGGAAGTGAGCTCCTGTGTGCGGTTTTTGCTTTCTCTGTATTGGGATGTTTGGGATGTTCCTCCCCAAAATACTCATACAACCTGAGCCGTTTAGATCTCAGTTTAGAATAGCTCTTCATTTCAAAATGTCTTTTCCTCTAAATATCCTCTTCAAAGTGTGTTTCACCGACGTTTGCAGGCAGTCACTCTCTGCCTCGTAACTCTATTTCATTATTTTTATAACACTTATCCCTCGAAAATTATCCCTTTATTGGATTACTTTCTTGCTGTCAGTCTTTCCATGACCGAACCCCACCCTCACACACACACACAACGTAAGCCTCATGAGGTCACATCCTTGCTCATAAATGCATCCCCTAGAAATGTGCCCAACATTAAGTGGGCACTGCATATTTATCCAGGGAAATTAGAGTATTCTAGGCAACAAAAGAAATGGCACATACAAAAATGTGTTGTGAAATGCTGCAAGTGTACCTTATTTTCTGATATGCAAACACTCCAGTTTGAATCTGTCTGATGTATACTCCAAATAGCTTATTTCACAGATGCATGAAGTTCACTGAATTTGGACTATTTCTGACTCTTCCCAAAACTAACTGAAAGAAGAACAACAGCACAAAGCATAAACAACTAAGGGGCAAACTGGCTATACTAAGAGAGACAATTTTGCACTTTTCTATGTAGAAACCAGAATATTAATTCATTTATTTCTTACAACATCTTTACGAGGTTGATATTTTGATTTTTTTTATGTTGGATGACAGCTGGAGCATAGGGAATTTTCTCAAGAGTCTCCAGACTAATATTGGTAGATACTGGGTTCAAATATAGATCTGTTCTACCTCAGAGCCCTGCAGAGTTTTGCATAATAACCTAAGGTTGAAGAAGAAAATCAGGGAAGATTAAATGTCCAAACTGAAACCCAGAATAATATAATTTCCCTGTGGCATTGAATCAACTTGCAGAGACCTATGATAACTGAGTTGGCCCCAGATGACAAGAGGTCGCCTCTGATTATAAGGCAGGGATCTGATTCCTGCCTCAATTACAGCTGAATAACTACTAGTTAGGAATCATGAAAGGGCCAACATTAGGGCAGTGGAGATGGGAAAAGATCTACCAGTTGCTGGAGACGTAGGCAGAGGCAGTCAGAGTAGGGACATTTCCTCAAGCCCAAATCAAAGCCATTAGAACATGATGTTGTTGATCAGAGGCAAGGGGAGGGGGCTGTGGCTGGGGAGATTGTTGGCAACCCATCTGGTTTTATTTGGAGAGGCAGGAGGAGGCTTCTCTTCTGAGACTTTTGAAAAGCACCCTTAGTATATCTCTTGCAGACCTTCAAGGCAATGGTAGAGGCAAAGGAAGGATTTATCTAAAGCTGGTTGCCATCATTTCCAACGGAGTGCTGTCTCTTTGTGAATAGAAGTGTGTGTGTTAAGTCTCACTGGGAACCTCGTGGCTCTCTCTTTATGCTCTGCAGCCCCAGGGGCTCTCTGCCGTAAACCCATGTGAACCATGATTATTTTAATATCTTCCTGTGCTTGAATGGTCTTCTCACTTGATATCTCAGTCTGTGTTTCGAGCTGTTTTCCTCTTATTCTTTGCTTCACATGGGAAACACTTGTTTTTTAAAGGATATATAACTATAAAAACTTTCTTTAAGTCAGACCATCTGTGTTGGTGGAAACTTTAGGCTTTTGTCTGGGAAGTGAAATTTCTTTTTCTTGTTTTCTCCAGTTCTTTGGGAAGTCCATGGAAAAATAACAACAAATATCCCTAAGTAGTAATCTTGGAAGAGCTTCTAAAGGAGGTCTGGAAATAAGAGAAAATAAGATGCCCAAGTGACATTTCAGAAAAAAAAAAACTTGAATAATCTGTCATTTCTCTGAGGGGATGTACAAAAAAGAGCTCACTTAATTACCAAAGAGTTTTGTATTGGACTTGAAGAACCAATGGTGCATGTTACTCATTTCTTATCTGGGATGTATGTACTAGAGCCAAGGCCAGCTTCCCAGAAGAAATATTAGATAGTCTTGGAAGTTGAGAAGGAGCATGGTGGGTGGAAGTGGAGAATGATTCAGTCAGTGGAGCCCAGAACAGCATTAAAATGGATGTTCTTGGCCTCCGTGTTAAAACCTTCTGCCCACCAAGGTAACTGTAACCTCAGCTGACCCTACACCTCCCAGAAGAAACTCAGAACCTTCAACCCTAGTTCTTGCCCATCCC
Source organism: Cebus imitator (assembly GCF_001604975.1). Taxonomy (NCBI): domain Eukaryota; kingdom Metazoa; phylum Chordata; class Mammalia; order Primates; family Cebidae; genus Cebus; species Cebus imitator. The sequence goes on along the minus strand of NW_016107452.1, from coordinate 2,890,404 downwards.
AGATCCTTCCCTGGCTCATTACTGCTATCATTTTTCACACCTGGACTCACACTGCCAGTGGCAAATGGATCAACTAAAAAGAAAGTGAGGGGGTAACAGGAGCCTCCCCTCCGTGGTAAACATGTCCATGGTTGATGAAACTCTGACTGCTGCTCTAGTCGTCATAGTGATGTCATTGGGATGATATGGAGGAGTGGGATGGAGGGATGTGATGCCTGTTTCCAGAATTTTACATGAACTTTTCCAGTCCAGTGAAACTCCCTAATATAATGTTTTAAAAACACTCAGAAAGCCTGAGCCTTGGACCAAGGGGGAATTGGATGTCATCTAGACTGGTCAGAAAGAGATTCAAAAACAGGTAGTCAGTGAAGGCTGTCTCTTCTACTTGCCTGAATTAAGTCTGTTTCTGTAATTGGTCCAGTAACAGGTACTCACTTAGAAAGTCAGGAAGTCAGGCCCCCTGGTCCTGGGAAAGACTGTACCTACGACTGATTTATTGTGTCCCTGGGGAGAGTCACCTGCCCTTTCTGAGCCCATGATCTCAGATATAATGAGATGAGTGGTTTTCAAGCCATGCTCCTTCGAACTCCACTTATTCTTCAGAGAGGTCTCAGGTTGTAAATGGAGAAGTGTGGGGTGATCCACTCACTGCCCCCACATCACCTGTTTTCACAGAGTGGGAGTCTGAATAAGATTTAATTTATTAAAAGAGTTATGTTGTATAGTCAAGGGAAGCTTGATAATCTTCAGGTTAGTGATTTTAAAACTCTAATGTGCAAACAAATAGCCCAGAGATCTTGTGAACATGTAGGTTCGGATTCCACAGACTTGAAGTGGGGCCCAAGAATCTGCATTTTAATAAGCCTTCTGTAGCAAAGTCCTAGACTACTAAACTAGGGTCTTTCTTTTAAAATGCGTTGACTCGGGTTTCTACTTTTATGGCAAAGTGACCAAGGAGAATACTAAATCTCCCTGAGCTTGAGAAGTGAACTGTTTTAGGATCGTTTTATTGGGGTAGGAGGTACTGACTACTGGGGTCCAGGAGGCAAAAAGTGCAAAACTTTCTTTAGGATGTCGGCTTCGAGAGCAGAGAAGAAGGGCTACCTTAGGACTCAGGATGGAAAGTAAGTTTGCAGGGCCTCACAGGGGCAAGATAAATGAACTGACCATGGCCACTCTTCATGGGCTTCTCCACCCACTTCCCTCCTCCAGCGCTGGTGGCAGCCGTGGTTACATTGCCCTAGTTCTAGCGGACAGGCTTGAGTCCCAGCTCCTGCAGTGAGATGAAGCGCAATCAGGATGGGAATGTTGGGATAACAGGCAGTGGTCACATGCTCTTCAGCCCCTGCAGTGGAGGCACTTGACTGGCGTGCCTGGGTGTCGGTGGTAACAGTGAGAACAGTGGTTGTGCCATGGAAGGATCACTATCTAGGAAAAGCTGTGACATCCTGAGGGTTCAATAGATCCCACCCAAGATCTCTCTCCAGTGCAGGCGCTACAGAACTGGCAGAACGGCCTTTCTCAAATGGATTTGCTCCTTGGTCAGTGATGGATAGGTCTATGACAAATGGAGAAAGTACGGAAAGAGGTGTGATGAGAGATCAAAGTTATGTTATTTGATTACTAAAGAGAATGAACTTGGTTTCATATCCCAAGTTTACAGGACATTTTGGTTTCATTATTAGACCTTATCTTGCCACTATTTTAATCTGTCTCGGTGGTTTCAAACTAAAAATGTTTCAGATGCTGATGGTCCACAGGACACTCTTTCAAAACTTGGGACTGGGGTTAATAACCAGAATATATAAAAAGCTAAAATAATAGAAAAAACAATCTAATTAAAAATGGTCAAAAGATCTGATCAAATGTTTTTCAAATAAGACATACAAATGATTAAGAGGTATATGAAAAAAATGCTTAACATCACTAAGATCAGAAAAATGCAAGTCAAAACCACAATGCAATCTCACTTCATCACAGTTAAAATGGCTTTTATTAAAAAGACAGGGACTAGCAGACATTGGTGAGGATATGGAGGAAAAGGAACCCTCATACGCTGTTGGTGGGAATGTAAATTAGTACAGCCACTAGGAAGAACAATATGGAGATATTCCAAAAAACTAAAAATAGAGCTACCATATGATCTGGCAATTCCACTACTGGGTATGAATCCAAAAGAAAGGAAATTAATAAATCAAAAAGATATCTGCACTCCCATGCTTACTGCAGCCCTATTCACAATAGGAAAAATATGGAATCAACCTAAATTCCCATCAGTGGATGAACGAATCGAGAAAATGTGGTATATATACACACTGAAATATTCAGCCATAAACGGAATGAAATCCTGTCTTTTGTAGCAACATGGATGTCATTGGAGGTTGTTATGTTAAGTGAAATTGAAGTAAATCAAGTACAGAAAGACAAACATCATATGTTCTCACTCATATGTAGGAGCAATAAAAGCAGGTCTCCTGAAGACAGACAGTAGATTGGTGGTTACCAGAGGCCAGGAGGGGTGGGGGTGGGGGATAAAAAGAGATTGATTAATGGGTATAAATATACAATTAGATTGAAGAAATAAAATCACTGATATAGTGATCAGTAGGGTGACTATAGTTAACATTAATGTATTGCAATTTTCAAAAGAGCTAGAAGAAAATAATTTAGAATGTACAGAAAATCTAAGATGCAGCCATTGAGCTGTATCATCACATATGGCTGACACATGACAAATCCAGGATCAAAGAGAGAAAACAAAAAAAGAGTCAGAGGGAGAGAAGATAAAGACATAGAAGACAGCTCAACCTCAGGACCACAGCCTGAAGGATAAAGGCAAGTGAGCATGAACTTTCCCAACAAGACTGAGCAGTGAATTCCACTTCACATTTAAAGCTTTGATTTCCTGCTTTCCTTTGCAGGCTGATGCTGAATCAGGTTATAATCAACTTTAAAAAGCAAACTTTCATTACTAAAAATATCAGAGCAAAAGAGCGATGAAGGTTTTGTGAGAACTTGAAGAGATCCCTGGAGGTTATACAAGAGAAAGAAACAACTCAGATAAAAGAGACTGTAGCAGAGAGAGAGAGAGAGAGAGAGAGAGAGTGTGTGTGTGTGTGTGTGTGTGTGTGTGTGTGCGCGTGCACGCGCGTGCATAAAAGAGAAGGGGAAAGGGAGAAATTAGAAAAGAGAATAAGCAGGAATGTCATTTTCCATAACTTGTTTTAAAATGTTAAACTATGAACAAACTGCTGTGATATTATGCCCATTTTATAGAAGAGAAAATTGAGGCTGCAGATGTAACAGCCATGATCTCTGCCCTCATGGGGCTCATGGTCCATGGAAGTCTTGGTACTCACAATGTGGCCCATGGATCAGCCACCCTTTTTAGGAGCTTGTCAGAAGTGTGGAGTTTAAGGCCCCACCCTAAAGCCACTTGAATTACCATGTTCTTTTAAAGCCGGTCTCCAGGCCACTTGGGTGCCCATTAAAACCTGAGAAAATGGCCAGATGCAGTGGCTCACACCTGTCACCCTAACGCTTTGGGAGGCCAAGGCAGGTGGATCATTTGAGCTCAGAAATTCAAGACCAGCCTGGTCAACATGCTGAAACCCCATCTCTGCTAAAAATACAAAAATCGGCTGGGTGTTGTGTCTCACGCCTGTAGTCTCAGCTACTCCGGAAGCTGAGGCAGGAGAATCACTCGAACCTGGGAGGTAGAGGTTGCAGTGAGCCGAGATCAAGCCACCACACTCTAGCCCGGGTGACAGAGCAATATTCCATCTCAAAAAAAAAAAAAAAAGAAAAAAAAAAGGATGCATGTAGCATAAATGCAAGGCCAACAGAGAAGAAAGAGGAAACCTGAGTGCTGGCAGCCCAGGCAGTCGATGGGCTGCATGAAAGAAATGAGCAACCTGGGTGTGTTCTGGAAACCTGAGGCTGGGCCAGATGGCTTGGGTGAGTTTGCAGCCCTGCCTCTTAGGAGCTGTGAGACTTCACTGAGCCTCGGTTTCCTCATCTGTAAAAAGGGAATAACATTAGTATCTATTTCATAAACTTGTTGTGAAAGATTGAGTCAAAATACGTAAAGTTCTGAGCAGAGTCCTGGTGCACAGCAAGCCCTAAATAAGTTTGGCTGTTGTTACTGTCCTAATTATTCCTAGAGCGAGGCGGCTCTGAGGACGTCCTGGGTGGGACACGCTGCCCCCTGGAGGAATGAGTATTTGGAGTAGAAACTAGGCAGTTGACCCTGAAAACAAATTGCCCACCCAGGCACTTTCTAAATTGTCCTAGAAAATGAGCTTAAGTATCACCTTTTAATACCATCCCTTTATTTATTTTTACATTTTTATTAGCATGAATAATGTTTCTTTAAATTACATAATCATAGATAATAATAGCACTGATAACAGCCAGTGTTTATCTAACATCCGTGACACGCCAGATACTGCGCAGAACCTTTTACGATCATTTAATTTAATTCTCAACTTAATTCTCTCAAAATCTCTGTGAAGTGTTGAATAATTATACCCCATTTTTACAAATGAGAAATGAAGACCAGCAGGCAGATAAGAAGTATGGCTATGATGATAAGTCCACCTAGTGGAGGTCTGGGGAGGATGTGACAGGGACGTCCCGTGCGTAGCCCTCCTGACATTTCTCTCCACCCCAGCTCATATGCCCACCTTTCCCCGCTCAGTTTGACCTCGTGTTAGGCAGAATCCCAATGACAGCCCCCAAGATTCTTGTCCCCTGGTTATTAAAAAAAAAAAAAAAAAAAAACCCTTATCTGCATGCTACCTTGAAGGGATTTTGCAGATGCAATTAGGTGATGTTAACACATGGAGAGAAAGTGCAGGTGGACCTGACTCAGTCAGATGAGCCCTATAAAAGCAGACCATTTCCTCCAAGTGGAGGCAGAAGGGAAGTCAGTAAGATGTAAAATACAAGGACGGCTGGACCAACCATCACTGGCTTTGAAGATGAAAAAGGCCATGTTGTGAGCACCAAAGAGAGGTCTCTAGAAGCGGAAAGTGGCCCTGGCTGACAGCCACGAGGAAAACTGACACTTCATTCCTTGCCACTGCAAAGAACTCGATTTGACCAAGGACCAAAATGAATTCAGAAGCAAATTCCTCCCCAGAGCCTGGAGATAATAGCCCAACCCAGCCAATACCTTGACTTTGGCTTTTAAGACCCTAAGCCAAGAATCTGGCCAAGGCCTCCTGGACTTCTGATCCACGGATATTGTAAGATAGTAAATGAGTATCCTTTAAAGTAAATGAGTGTCCTTGAAAACCTCCAAGTTTGTGGTAATTTGTTCCGCAGCAATAGAAGATAAAGACAATCCCCATTAAGGTCACATTTCAGTATAAAGTAAGTTGTCAGTCAATGTCCCTATAGGTTCTTGGAAACTGCGACTTTCAGTGAAACAACGCACAGCAGGTATTGGAATGACATCGTTTTATTCAACTTTCTTTATAATGTTAATGAGAACAAAATTGGTTTCACTATATGTGATTTCTCTCTGTATCTTTTTTTTGTTGGATCAAGGGACATTGTTTGACTTTTTCTCAAAGAAACATAAAAATTGATCCAAATATGTTTCCTGAAGGAAAGAATGGATGAGGCATAGAGGTTTCTGCTTTTGATCACAGATTCTGGCATCAGACTTCCCAGATTCCAAGTCCAGCTTCCTCCCTTGAGATTTGTTTGGCCTTTAGTCTTTTCATCAGTCACTCTGGGCCTCAGTGTCTTCCTTCATAAAATTGGGATAATAATAAGGTTGTTGGGAGAATCCAGTGAGGTAAGACTTGAAGCATTTGATTCACTCCTCAGCAAATAGAGATCACCCAGTGAGCAATATCTGTACATGTGATCTTAACCTGGGTGGGTTCATGAATGAATAAACTCCAGGGAGAAGAAGCTGAGACATCATCACCATTAACACTGCTCTCAGGTTTTGAAATTCAGGCCGTGTGTTGTCCTAGGTCAAATCACGGGCATTTCTGGATCTGTGAACCTGACGGATGATTCCCACGCTAGACCCTGGGACATGGAGCCAGATCCTAAAGGAAATGTTTGCATAACCCAAATTGTGAGTCCACTTGGAAACCAGGAGAGCCACGTGGCTCAGCCTGGGATGGTCCGGCAAATGTTGGGATCACCGCCAGTTCAGCCATCCAAAATGCTGACTCAGGGAGTAGATTCCTCAGAAAGGGTCCCCTAAATAATAGGACTGTCGATTCAATCAAAACCATTGAGTTGGTAGCCTCAGGTAGACAAAGCCAGATTTCAGCAGTAGCCTCATTCACAACAACTGTTCATTCCAGGCCTTGCCAAGGAGCCAAAGGTAGAAAACAGCAAAGTATGCCCCTGTTTTAATTGAGTGGGTATTATTCCTTTCTTCTTTTTTTTTTTAAAGATCACTTAGCTTGGGGTATCATGTTTATGGCCTTTTGTTGTTGTTCAGTTCTATCATGACTTTTCTGGAGGAAAAAAAAGTAAAAAGAAAGTAGTTTTGTCACACAGACACACACAAAAGACAGATACTGAAGGTAAAATAGCACCCTGGCACACAAAGGCAACTGGATCTTTTAATTAGAGCTGAGTGCAACCTGACATCATAAAATCTGCCATATAGGGAAAGAAGGAGGGTTCCATCCACACCCGGACAATGACTGCAGTCTCTCCCTGCAACTTAACCACCAATTTTGACAACTCAGCTTGTTTCGCCGCAACTCTCTGTTACTTAGAATGCTATCTTGCAAGTGTGATGTCTACCTTTATCCCCCATATCCCTAACCCTCTCATTTTAACAAGTTGGGAAACGTCATGGCTCACCGCGGAGGAGGAAAGTGGAATATTTGTAAATAACTGGTGAATGCAAAGATCCATTTCAACTGAGGGAAAGGAAAAAAAAAAAAAAAAAAAAGAATGCAGAGTACCACGTGTTCCCTGTAATGGGTGGACATTCAGAGTTTGGTGCACGGAGGAAGGAACAAAAGCCGAGAGGGCTGGCCAGAACAATGGGCCATCACAGATGCTGGGTTATATAACTGGGTTATTTGAATTCACAATTGTGAAGGCAACAATTGTAGAAGAAGGCCTGTCCTCCTGCTCGGTGGTGGGAGGGAAGCAGGCTCCTGTGCCCCTATCCAGCTGCCCTGGGAGTGGGCTCTGTGCCTCCTGATGATGCTGACAGCTGGCATTAGGAGAGAAGGACTGGATTCCTCCTGACACCACAAAGGTGTTCAGCAACTCTGTGTTGAGCTGCACTTTTAAATATTTTAATAATTTTTTTGAAAAAGACAGTGAGCCAGTTAAATACCTTTCTCCCTATAGCAATCGGCCATTTGAAAAGGACCGGATTCTTTCCATTCAGTGCAAGCTCCTTGAGCTCAAATGGCATCTCTAGGTATACACTGGGACTAAAATTCACGTGTTCCATGCACAACCGGGTTAGGGAATGTGGACATGAATGTGTAGAAAAGGAGCAGGAGGGACGAGTCTGGGAAAACTTCTCAGGAGAGGTGAGCTGTAAAGATAGCTCAACCAAGATCACGGAAAGACACCACGGACAATGCTGAAGGTCACTTTCCATTCTTGGGTGGTGTCTGGCACGGAGCACCTGATTAACTCAGGCTTGGGAGGTGAAAGGACAGCATTTCCCTTGCCTGCCTTCCCAGTACGGAGATGGCCATATGCAAGCCCCGAAATGCAGCCACACCCAAGTAGCTCATTGCAGACTTGGCACGTGCTGTTCCCTGAGTCAGGAACACCATCCCCACCTCACTCATCCTGTGACTATCCAGCCCCTCAGTTCCAGCTAGAACCTCACTCCTGCTGTAAAGCCATCCTCAGGCACTTTCTTCACCCTGCTACCCTCATTGGATAACACACCCCTTTCCTTGGGTGCCAATAAACTCCATGAGTTTAACTCCTATAACCACCTACCCTGCCATCGTGAGCAATTTGTGACTTTGCTTCCCTCACTAGAGTATTCCATGCTGTATGGCAGAGGCCAAGTCTTTTCACTTTTCTATCTTCAATGTTAGCACAAAAGGTAGTCTTATACTGTTTAGGTAGTAAGGGACTTTCTCCTGAACCCAACGTAGTTGCAAGCAAGTTTTAGAATTTGTAAGCTAATTTGCAGAAACAGACTGAGTTTTCTTTCATTCTTTGCAGTTGTGGCTTGTTTTGTTGCTGTTATGTGTTTCAGCTTGGCATGTAGACAGAAGCTAAGCTCTGATTTTTCAGCAATCCCACCTGTCTGGGCAACTTGTCCGTCTGTTGGACCAGGCAATTTGCACTTCCTATTGGCTGCCAGTTCCATGAGGATGAGCTTTCCAGGCAAGAAGAAGCACGGGAACAAATAGCTCAGAGGCTTGCTTGCTCACTTGTATCCATAGGTGGAAATATATGGATCATGATGATGATGATAGTAACTTGAATGGACATTCTGGAATCCTAAGCACTTTCCGTGTTTTTTCATGTGAAAACCTCAGAACAAACACAAAAGATAGGCATGGTTGATTTATATATATATATATATGATAGGCATGGTTGATATATGTATATATATCATGGTGTATATATATACATGGTGTATATATATACACACACACACATATATATTTTGAGACAGAGTCTTGCTCTGTGGCCAGGCATGCAGTAGCATGATATCTGCTCACTGCAACCTCCTCCTCCCAGGTTCAAGCAATTCTCCTGTCTCAGCCTCCCAAGTAGCTGGGACTATAGGCACAGACCACCATGCCTAGGTAATTTTTATGTTTTTTAGTAGAGACAGGGTTTCACCATGTTGGCCAGGATGGTCTCGATTTCTCGACCTCGTGATCCACCCACCTCAGCCTCCCAAAGTCTTGGGATTACAGGTGTGAGCCACCGCACCCAGCCGATACTCTTATTTAATGGTGTGACATGAGTTGCCCCAGCCACACAGCTTAGGAGAGAGAGGACTGGAGTCTAGCAGTTGCAGTTGGGAGCCCACACATACTCCTCAGCACTGCTTCTGTGTGTAAGCATGTCTGTGTTGTAAGGGAGCAAGTACAGAATCACCACCGAGACAAAAGTAAGCCAATCTAGAGGGTCATTTATTGCCGGTGGTCATGGAGGACTCATGTCTCTCTAACCCGTGGCCCTGGAAGGAGGGTGTCAAGACCTTTTATGCCTGTAAAACACCTCCTGGGCAGGGGTGGGGGTGAGGGGCTTTGGACATTCTGAGGGCTAGTGGACTTTGGACATTCTGTAAACCACCTCCTGGGCAGGGGTGAGGGTGAGGGGCTTCGGACATTCCGATTGTTACTTAAGTGGTTCACAGAAGTCAAGATAAGCGTTAGCTTACACATTGCCTGGGTAGGGTAGAAATTACAGACCTTAGTTACTTATTACAAGTCACAGGGGCCAAGATGGCGGAGGTTTGGACTGCTTGCCTGTCATGTCAGGGTTACAGAGAGCAGTTTCAACAGAAAGCCAAGGTATGGTTGAGGTATGCAGTTTTATGGGGCTTTTACCATGTCACATCTACACTTATGTTTAGGTGCACACATGTGGATGAACACATAGAGTTGAATGTGTGATGTGTGCTTATGTGCATATGGGCAGGTGTGTACAAGGGTGTAGCTGATTTGGCCCATCCACATCAAAATGTCTGTGTATGTATCTTCTTCTCTCAACTAGGAAAAAAATCAGAATTTGAATAGGGTTGATATTAACATGATGAAAATTACCCCCAGGTGGCAGGTGTTCCCCACCTCTGGTTTCCCGGCCTCTTTGTCCACTTCAAAACAAGAACTCATTAAGTAGCGTCTCCATTTCTTTGGGTGGGGATCCTGGCCTTACCCCAAGCAGAGCTGCAGAGAGAGCTTGCTGATTATGGGAGGTAAACTTCCACTAGTGAAGACTTGCTCTTCAGTCACAAATTTACATTTAAATGCACCCTGTCATTTTAAATCTCAGGCACTTGGCACAATCGCCTCCCGAGAAGCAGGCTCTGTAGCATCTGTTTCAAGCTAGGTAGCACCCAGGCTGCAGCAAGCCCAGTGCAGACTCCAGGGCCCAGAGGCACACAAGGGCGTGGAAGGAGCAGTCTGGGGATATATGCAAATTTTACTGTCAGGGGTAACTCAAATGCATCCTGAGGATAGCGCCAAGGGGCATTTTGTGTTACCGGCCATGGGCGGAGTCCCTTGAGACAGGAATTCTCCAGGTTGGAGGTGGGACTGCAGAGTGGCTTGTTCAATCCTATTAGAGGTGAGAATGCATTGAAGGCTGCTGACAAGGCAGAGGAGCTGCTGTTTGTCTTATGAAAACAATCAGTTGACAGTTCAAGAGAGGAGCAAGCTTCCTGGACTTTCCTATCGTGCTCCCACGTCCCTGAGTTACGGCAGAGATACCTGGCTGGTTCCATCTGTTTTTCTTTATTGTCAGAAAGTAAACTGTTTACTCCCAGGATTCATTTTGTTTTGTTTGCGTTATTTCATTGCACATAATTCTGCTTTATTCCGATTTTCAGGTTAAAGATGGCTAACAGTGCCCCCAGTGACACTAGTGAATAGGTATTTGCTACACTTCTGTTTCTACCCCTTGGACCTACTTGAAACCTCTTGTTTGTATCTGTTTAAGAGCTTCATATTTTTCAGAAGTCCTTATCTGACTTAAAAGTACATAACCTTTCATAGCACTGAGCGCTCCAAAAGAAGTTTCAAGTGTTTGCTGTGGGTTCAGAGCCATGAAAAACCTGATTGTTTTACCTAAGAAGGCCCTCAACTCAGGGTGTGGCGGCAACATGCTAGGGACCACTGAGTAGGCAGAGTGGGGAGGGGTAAGGACCGCAATATGATGGGCAAAAACATTCAGAAAAGTTTCCACCCATAAACTTCAGTGGACTGCAGAATGATATGAAATAAACACCCATGATGGAGGATCAGTTTACAGCACAGAGGGCCAGAAACAAGGTACGAACCTGGGGCATGGAAAATATTACGAGAAATGAAAAGAATCATTATTGGCCTTTGAAATTCTGAAACACTGCTTTTCCATTATAGGAAACCTGGAGGTAAAACGACCAGGATGTGTAAGGAAAGGATTTTTAAAGTATCTATGTTTGTATCACAAATATAGATCACAGTTACCCAGCTCTTCTTCCAGTCTTTTTTCTATTCATCTGATAATGTTAGGTCTAGAGTTGAAGGAGGGTTATGATCCTTGGCTGGCCACATGGTGAGTAGCAGACGGGCCCACAGCATTCCTCATAAGCATGGGGAATGCATAGAAACATTGCCCTTCCTCACCTCTACTATGGCTTGCTTGATTTTAACTCACACTCCACGGAGACTAAAATGCCTTAAAACCTATGAATGCCAATCTTAAGAAAAATAGGTGTTATGTGTTGAATTATGACCCTCCCCAAAAAAGGATGTGTTGAAATCCTAACCCCTGGTACCTCGAAATGTGATCTTCTTTGGAAATAGGGTCTTTAATCAAGTTAAGATGAGGTCATTAGGGTAGGCTCTGTTTCAATATGGCTGGTGACCTTATAAAAAGGGAAAATTTGAAAAGACGCATAAAAAATGGAAGGTGACGTGAAGATGGCTGTGTGATGATGGATGCAGAAGTTGAACTGTTACAGCTGCAATCCAGGGAACCCCAAGGCTACTGGCTAGCACCAGATCTAGGAAGAATCAAGGCAGGATGCTACCCAGAGCCTCAGAGGAGCCTGGCCCTGCTGACACCTTGATTTGCAACTTCTGGCCTTCAGAACTATTAGAAAATATATTTCTGTCGTTTAAAGCCACCCAATTCTGGTGCTCTGTGACAGCAGCTCTAGGAAACCAGTACAATGAAATTTCCATTTCTGTCCATGTGTGAGCACTGGGCATTTTTCTTCATTAGTTTTTTTTTTGGTTTGGTTTTTGGTAGTGAGATCTGAGGACACAGACATAAAAGTTGAGATTCATGATGAAAGAAGGCCTAGAGCTCAACAGTCAAAGCGTGTGAGAGCAGCTTCTGTGACACAGACTAACCGATGTGTATTTGCTCTACCTTTCCTCTTCCTGGGCACATGAAGGGCCTATTTCCTAGACTACCTTAGCCTGGAGTTGGTGACAGTGACAATGGCCTGCTGCCAGGCCTGGACCTTTGAAATCTCCATTATAATTTCTCTTCTGCTGCAGTGACCTTGGAGTCCATGCATTCTATTTGGCATAGAAAAAAGACTGAGGTAAAGCTTCCAGTTTCTGCAAAGATTTGTGTGCATGAGAAACACACCTTGTGTTAAGCTGAGATGCTGGGCTTAATCTGTGACTTTGAGAATCCTATCCTATTCGATTACCTGACCAGTGATTGCTCCCAAATGATTTAAGAGGAGATATCCAGGGATCTGAGAACACAGCGTCATTGTCAACTGCAGGCAGACCTTTTAAAAGAAGTTCATACTCTGAGACCTGTCTCCTCCTTCCACACATATCCTTGCAGGTTAATCATACCATTGCTTACAGTCCCCAGAAAAGGAAGATGTTATAGCCATGTGCTTCAAAGAAACACATCTTAATAAGAAAAGGTAGGTTTAGGTGGGGTGTCTTAAGGAAGGAGACATCCTAAAACATATGTGTTTAAAATGTTCTCCTTTAAAGCTGTGGTTTTTCACTCTTGTCTGTGCGCTGTTCACTGTACCCAGAACTAATAAATCATAAATCACAATTTCTGGGGTGGAGCCTAGGCATGTGTAATGTTTGACTACCCTAAAGTGATTCTAGTGGTCAGCCAAGTTGAAAAACCTTCCTCTGGAGAAGAGTCGATCCAACAAGTTGACTGTCTTATTAAGTTGTGTTTCTTTTAAGCACATTGCTATAATTTCTTCCTTTTCTGAATATCATAGGCAATGGTATTATTAAAGTATGTTCTCAAGTTCTTAAGGGTGTAGCAATGTTAACCTGCACTATCTGGAGGACAAAACATGGAAACCCTGATCACAGGCAGTGCTTCAATGCCCTAAGGACAATTCCTACCATCTCAGGGATGCCACTGGTAGACAGGCTTCTAGAATTTTCTAACACTTATCACATCTTCACAAAATGGCCACGAGGTAATGAACATTCTCTTCCTTTTTTTAAGAGATGGAATCTGAGTCTCAGGGAGATCAAATACCTTGCCCGAGATCACACAGTTAGTAACAGCTGAAGTTTGAACCTGAACCTCAGTCTCACTCTGTCTGAAGATGAAGCCTCCTGAGGAGAGGGTAGCCCCATTGCTCTATGGGCATAATTCTGATGATGAACATCTGCATTGTGTTACAAAAACAAAACTGTGTTAAAAATTTTTGACTTAGGAGCCCATAATATTAATCACAATTAGATTTCTTCACATAGAACTATTCTGAGAATTGTGGTGCGAAGGCGAGCCTGTTAATTGCATGGCTCCAGTGTTTTCATAATCAATAAGAAAAGAGAAGGTAAGTTTTGGTTGCAGGCTTATTAAAAGACCAACCTCCTGAAGCATACTTTTAGCACACAAACCAACCTTCACCACCCTCCCAAATAGACTCTCTGACAATCGTAAATAGGCTTTGATGCCCTGGCCTACTTGCCTTTGAAAATGCCATTTCCTCAGCCCCGACACCCCTCACTGATCCTTTTCCCTTGAACAATTCTTACTTTCCTTGTAGGATTATAAATGTTAACTTCTATAGACAGATGGTGGTTCCTCTTTCTGCTCCCACGGCTAACAGTCTTCTCCAGGATGACCCCTTTCACTCTGTGACCCAAAAGTCAACTGACCCAACATCACTCACACAGGAGAATTCGTTTCCATAGGGCTGAGACTATGCCACACTCACCTTGATGTCCCAGGATCTGGGTTCGAGAACAATGTCGGGGATAGATCAGGCCTGTGATTTAGAAAAAAATAAATACATGATGAATCAATGGAAAGCTTGCTTTTCCGAAGTAGGCCAAGGGATTCCATGAGCCAAAGAGTCCTTGCTCTTCCTCTGATCGTGTTAAAAATAAAAACAGCAGTGAGATGTGTTGGTGCATTTGCTGTTAGCCTGTGGTTCATTTTATCATGGGGAAGTCATTTGAGCTTGGAGTTGGAGCCCCTGCTGTTGGCAACATGTCTTCTGCCCCATTAAGAGGATTCCCTCCACCCCTCGTAATTACAGGGTAAATGACTTGTTAAATCCGGAGCCCTCACAATACATCTCCTGACATGCAGTTCATATTCCTTGGGCGGTTTATCGCACTTTGGAGTAGTACATATTTTATAAAGAAGGGAGAGTTCTCCAATTAATAGTAATTGTGATCGAGGCAGTAATGCTCGTCTGCAGCCTGAACCCACAAGAGGAGAGACTGGAAGGCCCATGTTAATTGCCACAAAGAGCTATGTCTATCTGCGGCGGTATATAAATAATAAATTAGAGGAAGGGGGATGCTGCAGCTGTGATGGTCTTCCAGGAGGTTCGGATATTTATGTAGTGCTGATTGCTAAAAATCTTCTCCAAGTAATTATTAGTAAAAGTGGAATGTCTACATTTGTAAGGGAATTTTAATTAAAGGGAAGGTGACTCTCATTATGGGGAAGAAGTAGTGTTTAGGGATTTACATGTAGGTCCAGAACTAAAGCGTCGGGGCCTGATTGGCTCTTTCTGCTACTGCTTGGACAACTGCAGGAAGCTCAATTCCTCTGGGTTCAATTTCCCCTGGTCTTCAAACCAGGGGAAATACAGCAGTTATAAGTGCATGAAGTTTCATTGAATAAACAAGCCCTACAGTCTGAAGGCTTTTTATCTGATTCGGCTCAGGATTGCCTGACAGAGCCGGTCCATACATCTACCCCTTTGAGCCCCAGTGTCTTCAGGCATAACACTTGCATGCCGCCATGTTCAGGTTGGCTTCCGATGCAGTAAAGGAGACCAGGTATGCAAAAGGACGTGGTACCACTTCTGGTATCTCCCGGACTTTGAAAAACATCATGAGAACAACTTCTGTCTATTGCTTCAGTGTTTCTTGGTGTAACTAATTTGGCTCTCATGATCTAGAAAGAAGTAAAGCATTTTTCTGTGTACTCTCAGTTTCCACACTGAGTATGGTGACTCTTCACATTTTAATTAATTAAGTAATTTGGGGGGAGATGTATAGATTCTTTTAAGGAGCTGATAACAGGCCATGCTAATATTGCACATCTTTTGTATGAAATTCCAAATATCTCATGGAACTTTATGCTGACCATCAAATGCCTTCCGTTAAGGATCTGTGGCCTGGAGGGCTGGACTAAGGAGCTTTCCAGAGCCATGTGAAGAACTGGAGAAGCAAATAGTCCCATGTGACATACGATGATGCCTTGATATTATGGGCAGGCTCCTTTTCCCGCCGCAGGAAGGCAAGTTAATTTCAGACTCAGCCCAGCCCTTTTGCTACATGCCAAAGAGGAAACTCATATTCCGGACATGCATCCACCCACAGATGGTCAGGGATTCTCATTTGGCCTGTGGGAAACGCTGTTCACTCTTGTCCTCCCACTGTCCCAAATACACACGGACACAGATAATCAATATACAACAACATTTAAGGGAAACTGGCCTTTAGATGGGAGGAACAAAATTTAAACAGAAGAGGTAACGTGCAGGGAAATAGACTTTATCAAGAAAACAGATAAGCTTATCTACAATTCCTTGAGTGATTCAGTGGAATATCCTAATATTAATACAAAGACAACTCTGCTGTTAAAAATTTGAGTTATGGCCAGGCATGGTGGCTCATGCCTGTAATCCCAGCACTTTGAGAGGCCAAGGTGGGTGGATCACCTGAGATTGGGAGTTTGAGACCAGCCTGACCAACATGGAGAAACCCTGTGTCTACTAAAAATACAAAATTAGCTAGGCATGGTGGTGCATGCCTGTAATCCTAGCTACTCAGTAGACTGAGGCAGGAGAATCACTTGAACTCGGGAGGCGGAGGTTGCGGTGAGCCAAGATCACACCATTGTACTCCAGCATGGGTAACAAGAGTGAAACTCCATGTCAAAAATAAATAAATAATAAATAAAAATAAAAAAATAAAAAAATTTGAGTTCTTAGAAGTAAAAGCTTTAGGGGCCAGGTATGGTGGCTTACACCTGTAATCCCAGCACTTTGGGAGGCCAAGGAGGGCAGAACACTTGAGGTCAGGAGTTCGAGATCAGCCTAGGCAACATGGTGAAACCTTGTCTCTCCTAAAAATACAAAAAAATTTAGCCAGGCATGATGGTGGGCAGCTGTAATCCCAGCTATTCTGGAAGGTGAGGCAGAACCCACTTGAACCCAGAGGTAGAGGTTGCAGTGAGCAGAGATCTCACTACTGCACTCCAGCCTGGGCCACAGAGTAGGACTCTGTCTCAAAAATAAATAAATAAATACAAATTTTAAAAAAGAAATAAAAGCTTTAGGTAGTTAAGAGAATGTCTGGAAGAAAAAAAAAAATCACAGATTCAGTTAGGAAAGAGCGGGAGATGGCAAACTTACTCAGAGGACTAGAGAATAGACATTCCCAGCTCTGCAAGCCTTACCGTCTCTGTCACAGTTAATCTGCTCTGCCCTTGGTAAGAGTAACACATAAAGGAATATGCATACCTGTGTTACCATAAAATTTTGTTCACACTGATACTGGAATTGCATGTCATTCCATATGTCACAAAATATTATTCTTCTCTTGATTGTTTTTTTCTAACCATTAAAAAGTATTAAAGCCGTTACTAGCTCTTTTTTTTTTTTTTTTTTTTTGAGATGGAATCTCGCTCTGTTGCCCAGGCTAGAGTGCAGTGGCACGATCTCGGCTCTCTGCAACCTCTGCTTCCTGGGTTCAAGTGATTATCCTGCTTCAGGCTCCTGAGTAGCAGGGACTACAGACACCCGCCACCATGCCTGGCTAATTTTTGTATTTTTAGTAGAGAACGGGTTTCACCATGGTCAGGATGGTCTCTGTCTTCTGACCTCGTGACCTGCCTGCCTTGACCTCCCAAAGTGCTGGGGTTATAGTTGTGAGCCACCAAGCCCGGCCTACATTTCTAGTTGTATAAAAATGGGTAGTAGGCTGAGTTGAACCCGCAGGCCTCAGTTCATTGACCCCTTACATAAAACACGAAGCTGAGTTGTTTTAAAAAATTCTGCCTGAGACATACAAAGATGTGAACAGTGTGAGAGAAGAGGTAAGAAAAACAGAAACTAGAATTAGCCAAGCTTATCACCGAAATTAAAAATGCATACCGCTCCATATTGTAGTTCATTCATTCTTTCACAACTGCCCTAATTAATTGGAAAATAAGGAGCATGGACATTTGATTCCCTACTGTGTGTTAACAGATAAATTATTTTTTATATCTCACTTTCCTGTAAGGTATTATTTAAGTTTTACCGATGAGGAGCCTGATACAGCATGTGTAAAATAACTCAACTGAGAACCATAGCATTGAAAGAACCACAGCTAGCAGCTGGATCCGGGTCTGTAGCCTTCAAAGCCTGTTCTTGTTCTCCTACACAATGGAGGAGTTTTAAACATTTTTGACCCAGTCCTGGGTTCAGTTACTTTATTATATTTTCTCTCATTTAATATCCCATTGTAATTGAGAAAATCAGAGATTAGCAAGAAAGTTTAATCCATACAACTGGTAAATTGCAGAGCCAGGAATCAGCATTAACAATCTAAATTTACAATGGCTGGGCAAGGTGGTTCATGCTTATAATCTCGGCACTTTGGGAGGCCACGCCAGGTAGATCACTGAGGCCAGGAACTGGAGACGAAACTGGCCAACATGGTGAAACCTCGTCTGTACTAAAAATACAAAAATTAGCTGGTTGTGGTGGCATGTGCCTGTGATTCCAGCCACTTGGGAGATTGAGGCAGGAGATTGTTTGAACCTGGGAGTGGGAGGTTGCCGTGAACCAAGCACTCCAGCCTGGGAAACAGAGCAAGAATCCGCCTCAAAATAAATAAATAAATTTACAAAGACAGAAGCCAACCCAAGACCATGAACCTAGAAAAGTTAGCAACTTAATTACCTAGGTGGTTTTTCATCCTATAGAAATTTAATTTGCAAAGCCCTGTAAATGTCAACGTGTTTGGACATGTCCCCTTGGCTGCCCAATATCATTCTCAGAGTGTTGCTTGTATCTTTTTCGCAATGACCACATGATGGTAAGTATTACTACAATCCTAATTTTGCACATAGGAAAGCAAGGCTCAGAGGTTAAGTGACTCAGCCCTCTGGAAGTAGCTTGTATTTATTTATTTTCTTGTTTATCATTGTCTGTCTCCTTTAGGATGTATGCTTCCTAGGGAAGGGTCACTACTGCATTTCCCAAAGTTAAAAAAGTATCTGGTGCATAAGTAGGTACTTAAAGTATTTGTAAAGTAGCTGAATAGACAAAGGGATGAATGAATGAATGGATGAGTGGGTGAACCTGCCCACCGTTTCACGGTAAGTAAGTATCAGAGCAGAGATGGCTAAGTGCCCTCCCCTCATCAACAACACACAACCCTGAGAAACTTAAACAGAAGCCTGAAGAATCACTGACTGTGGAAACAGTGCACCAGTTTAGAATACCCAATTTCCACGCTCACAGTCGTGTCTGATCTGTAAAGCCAAGCACTGACACCCATGATCAATACACAGCAGTGGTGTTCTGTAAACCACATCATGGCTTTTCAATGTGTGTTAAGCAAAGTAACTTATATCAGAAAAGCTTCGTAAATATTAGCTGCTGTCAGGATTAGTATGAAGGTACACAAGGTGATTTGGGGGAGTGTAGAAGAAGAAAGACTTATAAAGCTGTCTGCACACAGTTATGTGGGAATGTGTATGCTTTCAGAGGGGAAAGAAAGAAGAAAGAAAGGAAGAGAGGGAAGGAGGAAGGACAAGAGAAAGGGAGACAGGGAGGGAGGAAGGAGAGAAAAAAGAAAGGAAGAAAGGGGAAAGGGAAGGAGGAAAGGAAGGAGGGGAGGAAGGAGAGGAGGAAAGAAGGAAGAAAGGAAAGAAGGAAGGAAGGAAAGGAAAAAAGGAAGGAAGGAAGGAAAGAAGAAAGAATTGTTGATTTGGATAGGTGGATTGATAATGCTAATAAAATATGGAAGTAGCCAGAGAAATTCTAGTTTCTGAGGCACTTCATCATGCTACTCTTCAGCAAGGCTATATACTTATAAAATTTGTGTAAACTTAATTGAAGCTGGAAGAGTCTGGAAAACTTGTGGAGGGAGCTCATGAAATGCCTTGGGGAGAGGAAATGGAAGTCACATGTGAAAGATAATTTATTTGGTCACATCAGAGACCAGAGTTTGCTGCAACCACTCAAACTACCTTTGTTCAGCAGACCCGTTCTGTGATTGCTCTGTGGTCCTGCCCAGGATTTCTGCTGTTCACTGAACCTGATGGCAGAGTCAACAGGCAGGCTGACATAGTAAAGGGGAGACCTGGCAGCTGATGAGCCTTTGAACTGTGTCCCTTATAGGAGGGCTGAACCAATCTGTGATGGAACTGATGCTAATTTCTCAGATGACATGGCAGCATGCATGATCACATGCACACACTCACACATTTTCATATAAAAACTCACGTATACATACCTTCACATGCATACTCACACATCCTCACATACACAGACTCATACACACAAACACCCAATCCACACTCTCACAGACGCATTCACACATAGAACTTCTCACATGTGCATGCTTTTACCTACATTCATACACACTCATGCACATCCTCAGATATGCATATTCTAACTGCATACTCATGTGCACACTCCCATATAGTGTCATACACACATGAATGTACACACACTCACCCATGTACACACACAGTGACACATACACATTCACATACATAGTCACCATATTCACATGCAGATATTCACATGCACCATGTTCATACATGCAAATATGTGTGCACAATCTCACATGTATAGTTATAATACACACATGCATTCATACATGCAAATGCTCAGATCTGCACAATGTCACATGCATGTCGCAATGCAAACACTCAGATGCATTCATACATGAAAATACGTCTGCACACTCTCACCCACACATTCACATTCTTATACAATCCTACCCAGACACACTCACACAGACTTGAACACGCTCAGATGTGTTCATCTGCACCTATGTGTCTTTAAATCACAGAAACCATTTTACCATCCTCTACAGAGTCCATAGGAAATGCTCCGTAAACACACACCACCCATCTCTCACAGAAAATCCTCTTGGCTGAAGCCAGTATTCTGGCTATAGCCTACCTGCCTAGTTTAGGTTGCCTCCCTGCTGCCAGAAAAATCTTGAGGGACCAGGTTGGGCAAATTCATGGAAAAGCCAGAAAGAGTTGGGGGAAGGGCCCTCTAAGTGGTCAATAGCATTGCCATTTGTGCAGCAGCTATGTATCCCCCGCCTTTGTATTATTCAGAAATCCATACATTGTGTTTGCCTTTTGTGTTCAGCTTCCAACAAGACTTCCTTTGTCCCTGTCACAAAGACCAATGAACTCTGTGTGGCAAATAAGTTTCAGGGCTGGCTGGACATTATGACTAATTGTGATGCAGTCTATATCCTTGAGACTGTAAACTGATATCAGAACACAATAGCAGAGAGGGAGCCCATTGAGTGGAGAGAGTCCCCTAGTAACCTCCGGGGACCCAGATGGGCAACAAGGAGGCTATTGAGGATGGCAACTCCAGCACAGAGCCTGGCGCAGCGGAGCGGGTGGCAGGGCCGCGTGGCTCAGCTCGAATGCTGCTTTGTTTGCCCAACAGTCAAAATGGGTGTGTTAGAATTAGTTCTGTTTACTTCTTTCCATCTTTATGGAAGTGTTATTGACAAGTAAAAATTGTATCTCTGCAAGACAAATAACAGACTGATATGATATACGTGTATATATTGTATAATAATGTCCACCATTGAATTAGTGAACACATCCATCAACACCCATTTTACCATTTGTGTGTGTGTCTCTGTGTGTGTGTGTGTGTGTGTGTGTGTGTGTGTGTGTGTAGGGTGAGGACACTTAAGATCTGCTCTCTTATCCCATTTCAAGTAACCAATAGAGTATTATTGACTGTAGTCACCATGCTGTACATAAGATCCACAGAAGTGATTTCATCTTATAGCTAAGTTTGTGCCCTTAAACCGACATTACCCCATTTTTCCTACCCTAGGATTAGTTCTATGTAGGTTCCTTAGGAACTTGGAGAAGAAAAAGACAAGACAAAATAAAACACACAAAAAATGACCTTCCCAGACTCCTCCCCAGCCACATGCATAACCTAGACCTGTTCACTGTAGCTTGTTCTTTTTTTTTTTTTTGGAGAAAGAGTCTCGCTCTGTCACCCAGGCTGGAGTACAGTGATGTGATCTCAGATCACTACCCTTCGCCTCTGGGGTTCAAACGATTCTCCTTACTCAGCCTCTCGAGTAGCTGGGGTTACAGGTGTGTGTCACCATGCACAGGCAATGTTTTTCTATTTTGGTAGAGACAGGGTTTCAGCATGTTGGCCAGACTGGTCTCAAACTCCTGACCTCAAGTGATCCACCCACCTCAGCCACCCAAAGTGCTGGGATTACAGGTGTGAACCACTGCACCTGGCCCCACTGCAGCTTCTTGATGCAGTGCCAGGAAGTCGTGCTAAATCATCACGAATATTAAAAAGCCACGGAGGAGCTCCCTGATCAATGCACAACTCACTTAACTAAAAAAGAAATCACTTCCACCTGGCTTCTCTCTGCCCTGGCAGTGAGGGCATGGGCTGTCTAGGGCTCCTGTCCGCCTAGGATGAGAATGGTCATCACATCTGCCCAAATCCCCAGAGCTAAATTCCCATGGGAGAGCTGCTCATTATTCCAGCAGCAAATAACTTACTTGTTCACTCAACAGATGCTTTCTGAACGCCAAGGGCAAGGCACCAGAGGAAGAGTAGTGAGTGAGGCAGGTTAAGGCCCTGCCAGTTATTTTTTATTTTTTAATTTAAATAGTAGCATTTATTTGAACTATTATTTTCATTTTGGAAAAAATTAAGTAAACATGAAAATGACCTTTTTTGTTTCTGTTTTCAAACATCACTGAACAACTAATGTTGGCATATAGAATTCAGTTGGTCGGCATTAGAAAAAACCTGGATTTCTGAATGCAAAGCCAATGTTAGATTATATTCATTTTGAGCTATTTCCAATTGAAATGGGTCACTAAGAAAATGATTATTATCATGCCTTTATTTCTGTATATAATGCACTATTTCATTTATCTGTCCATAATTACTCATTAGATTCTTGTCTATCTTCTTATTCACATTACTACTCAGAATACGGAGAATGGAATAGAACTCAATTTCTTTTCCTACCTATTTTTCCACTGAAGGGCAAGAAGGCTAAAAGGTCATAGATGTCTGAATGTGAGAAAATGTCAGAGACTGCTATATTTAAAGTACCCTCCTTACATGAAGCGAGGTTGCCAAGCTGAAGTCTTTCTCCAACAAAACACCAAAACATTATTGAGATTCTAAAAGTATATTCATTTTCAACAAATACCTTCAATGGTCTCACCAGTTACAAAATGATAATTGCACATTTTAAAGATCAGCTCATAATCTTCCCCTGTAAAAGATGTGATTTCCCTGCTGTCTCAGAGTGGGCATTCCATTAGGAGAGAGATAATGCACCCCAGAACAGGTGACTGCAGGTACTTAGAAAAATAAAAGCCTGTGAAGGGGTTGAGAGTGACAAGGGGAATGACTTAGTTCATCTGGAGCTCCTGGGAGCTCCAGCAGAGATGACTTTGAGTTGAGACCCGAAGGATGAGAAGCGCTACTATGCAGGCAACTCTCTGGGGAGAGCGTTAGGAGTGGAGGACCCTAAGCAGGTGGTGAGGTTCGCTGCTCTAGGGTGGAGAGAAGGCCAAGGAGGCTGCAGTGTGCGGCAGTGAGGAGAGTGGTAGGAGGTGAGCCACTAGAGGTGGAGGGGCGGCTAAGTCAGGTGAGGGGTTCTCCCTGCACTCTGATGGACAGGTATGTCCAATAATTATTCTAGTTCCATTATCTAGTGCTTATGATCTGTGTGGTCAAGGATGAGCTGTTTACTCCCTGAGCTCTGTTGCACTTGTCTCTAAAATGGGTAAACGATCCTAACTTTCTACTAGGGTTAATGACTGAAGTCCATAAAGGGACTAGCGGAGTTTCTAGCATAAGCTCAACATGAAGCACATACACCATCACCTAATCATCAGAGCTGCCATGGTTGATGGCAAAGGATGGCAACAGTGTTATGTGGCTCACATCTTCCCCTCAAGCCAGGCAACATGTTAGATAGAACAGAAATCCACAGGGTTAAGATGACCTTCTTAGGTCTCCAGCAGATTCCAGTGCTGTGAATAACGAGGCATGAAGTAAACAGAGGAGGTATATTGGTCTGTTCTCACATTGCTATTAAGAAATACCTGAGACTGGGTAGTTTATCAAGAAAAGAGGTTTAATTAGCTCACAGTTCCCCAGGCTGTACAGGAAGCATGGCAGCATCTGATACTGGTGAGGTCTGAGGGAGCTCTTACTCATGGCAGAAGGCAAAGCAGGAGCACGTGTCTTACGTGACAGAAGCAGGACCAAGAGAGAGACGCGAGGAGAAGTTCTACACCCTTTTCAACGACCAGATCTCATGAGAACTCTCTCACCATCATGAGAACAGCACCAAAGGGATTGGGCTACACCATTCATGAAGGATCTACTCCCATGATCCAATCACCCCCCACAAGGCCCCACCTCCAATGTTGGAGAATACAATTGAACGGGAGATCTGGGTCAGGACACAGACCGAAACCATATGAGAAGGTCACAGATGAATGGGAAAAGTAGACAAAAATGTTGGCAATTTAAATAAAATCTGATGGAGGGGTGCTAGGTGCTGGGGAGCGCCAAGGAAGGCACCAATGCAGTCAGAAGGAACACTCCTGGGAGCAGGTCACAGTTGGCTGCAGCAGGGAAATTCTAATGGGTGTCAACCAGGCAGAGCAGAGAGAAGAGGGAGGTCTCCGCTCTGCCTGGTTCATACCCACTAGAATTTCCCTGCTGCAGCCAACGGTGCTCACAGAGTACAGGCTCCATGCACATTGTGTTCAAGGGCGAAAAGACCTGGGCACTCTTGGTGCTCCCATGAGGTGGAATCTGAAAAACAGAGAGGGCTGGTGACAAGAAATAGGGCAGAAGAGATCCCAACTACAAAGCCCATCTGCGAAGCCAGAATGCACATGAAAGAAATCTCTTGCCTATCACAGAATTCAGTTATAGGAAATAACAAACTTCCCTTTTTGCTAAAGCCAGTTGAAATTTGAATTTGTGTCGCTTGCCACCTAAAGGATTCTAACACATGCCAAGAAAAGCAGGGAGCTTTGCAGAGCAGGACAACAAGCACCCCAAACTCAAGTCCAACTCACTTAGGGCTCTAGAGCCCTTAGCCAATGTCTAAAGAATCATCAACCAGCTAATCCAATTTTCAAAAACTAATTACACAGAATAATGAGTCAAATATATGGGCACGGTGTATGTTTCTTTATGGCGTTTAAAAATTACATCACGTATCTCTCTCCCAAATTACTGCGTTTTGCGCTGGTCTCTAGAGCTTCCAATCCAGCTGTAGTCTGGGTATAGAATCATAGCTGGGCAGTGAAAGAAAAATTAGAAATTAAGAGTGATGTAGGGTTTTAGGATTTTTGGTCTGAGCAATGGGGTGGTGGTTAGTGCCATTAACATAGAAGAAGGAACTTGACAGAGGAAGAGTTTGGAATGTGGGGAGGTGAATGAAGAGTTCCGGTTTCCATACATTATGTTTGAGATTCCTAGCGAAGAAGTTGAGGGAGATGTTACACTGACGAATCTGGAACACAAAGAAAAAGACAGAGTTGGAGCTATAACTGAGAGGAGCAACAGTATATAGATAGCATTTAAAAGCTGGAGTGCTTTTGGAAGAAGTGAGCAGTCAACTATGTCAAATGAAGCTGAGCCATTGACCATTGACTAAAAGAAATCCTCATAATTGACCACTGGACTTGGCAAGATGTAGGTCTCTGGTGACCTTAATAAGAGCTGTGTAGGTGACATATGAAAAGGAAGAAAGTTGAGGAATAGAAGAGCATGGGTTTTTATAACCTTGTAGTATTTTTCATGTCAGAATGGCAGAGAAATTGGGCTCTAGCTGAAGGGCAACGTGGGAGGCCTTTTATCATTGAGTTTGAGACGGGTCTTAAATGAATGAATGAATCTCTGCCTAGATGGATGAATGAGCCAACCATCCAAGCCTTAGGTAAGAGTGCAAAGCTAACTTCCTGATGATGTGCCCCCCAGACAAACAATTCTCTTGGCCTCATGGGCTTCACACAATGAATTGTTTGGCATTGGCTTATCAAAGAGACCTTTCATTTCTCAAATGCCCTCATGGAAAAACAGACATGATTTTTTTTTTCAGGATTGAGGATATTTCCAGGTGTTTCCTGGATGGTCCAGGTGGACTTATGAAAGTACTTCCCAGGGAGGCTTGGTACTTTCCTTGTTGGGCAGGCTAGGTCCTGAGAAATTCTGTTGCAGGGATGAGGCACAAGCCTCCAGTTTTGAGTCTACCAATGCATACAACGGCTCACTGAGATAACTTTTAAAAGAAACAACAAATTTGGTGTCAATGTTATTTCCAACAATCCTGCCTTAATTTTTTTTCCATAATTTCCTTTTTCCTTTTGCTTAAAAGAAAATAGAAAAGAAAAAGAAACCCAAGAAATAAAAACATGCAATAACATGTCTATTTCTTGAATTAGCCCAAAGGAAACAACATCAAATCAGATGGCCAATCCTACCATCTATTATTTGTGTGGGATCTAAGATTTCTACTCCTCTGTGTCTGAATAATGTTCCTGGAAAGTTGCCTCATCAATAAGCCACTCTGGTGAAGTTTCACAGGCTTAGAATAATGAATAACAATTAGGGACGTTTAAAAAGTAATATTTTTTCCTGCAATTTGAAAATTGATTTATGAATTTGAGGAGCCTCCAATTTCATCAAATAAGTGGTTTCTTCAATTGAATTCTTTTGCCAGTCTTAAAAAAAAAAAAAAACCCTAAAAGCTGGCAAGCTAGAGAACTTGTCTTGCCAGTTTATTGATTTTGATAGAAATGAAACTTTTGACATTTAACATTTGCTTATGTGCACAAGGAAAGTCCAGAGTCATTCTCACCTAGATAATTACTACACGGAAACCATTTATGCAGCAGTTTGGGACCATCAACAGTTCTCCAAGACTATTTTTCTAAGGAATGTGGTCAAATATTCTAGTAAGTATGATCTTGAAAATTTATAAAAGAGGTTATCTAAAGCCAAAGAAAGATCTGGGAAGAGAAGAAAAATGAAAAAAAAAAAAGGAGGGTACAGGGCTCATTTAGAAAATTATTAGGAAGAGATAAAGAGACAGAGAGAGTGAGTGAGTGAGAGAGAGAGAGAGAGAGATTTGGCTTCTCAGATTCTTTCCGAAACTCAGCCAAAACACCACCTCTGAAGGAGTTCCTTGATAATTCTGACCAATTTGTATCATTTATTCAGCACGCAAGTCCTGTGATCTTATAGCTTGGAAAGGTAATTCATCTGAGATGTATTTATTGACCATTTACAATGCTCCAAGAACTAAAATGTGCTCTAAGGACAAAGAATTAGATAGGATATTTTACCGCTTCATAAAATTCTGAATTTAGGCCAGGCACAGTGGCTCACACCTGTAATCCCAACATTTTGGGAAACCGAGACGGGTGAATCATTTGAGACCAGGAGTTTGAGACCAGCCTGGCCAACGTGGCTAAACCCCTCCTCTACTAAATCTACAAAAATTAGCCAGCTGTGGTGGCCAGTGCCTATAATCCTAGCTACTCAGGAGGCTGAGGCAGGAGAATCGCTTGAACCAAGGTGGTAGAGGTTGCAGAGAGCTGAGCACACGCCACTGCACTCCAGCCTGGGTGACGGAGCAAGACTCTGTAAAAAAAAAAAAAAAAAAAAAAAGAAAGAAAGAAAAAAGAATCCTCAACTTAGACTCTAGAATAATAGAATAGTCAAGCAAAAGAAATGAAAACAGGTAAGCATCTGACCATTCTATTTCCCACTTGTTATTATGACACAGAGATAATTTTTTCAGTGGGATCACCTATAATAAACACAGAGAATATTGTTTTCCTTTACTTTAGGTTTCATCCCTTATATATCCACATAATGCTTCTTAATTGGCTTCATTCTTGACTCGATGATGTTGAAACACAAAGTCCACAGGACAGCTCTTGCATTTTACGGAGAACAGCAAGGGCCAAGCAGCAAATCCCAAATCTGGGCTAATCACTGGTTCTTCTATGTATTGAGCTCTCACCTAGAGTCACTGGTTCTCTTTAGCTGTATGTAGCAAGGAAAGTCATAGGGTTGATCTTCATGCATCAGGCAAGGTCATAACTAAAATAACATCCAAATGCTCTCTGAGGGCTGTTTTCTCAGAGAGATGGAAACCATTTCAGCATCACAAAGCCAATCACGTTCTTTGGAATTCTTTACATTTACCTTCATCTCCTGAGTTAATTCTTAGAGAACCGTCATTTCAATTTGCTTCATCGTATTAACCATTTTAGATCTTTATGTTGAGTTCCACCCTTGGTCAGGTATACAGATATCGATATTAGAATATATGCCCTCAACAACTCCTCCTGTATATTCTGCAAACGTTTGAAATTAAGAAACTCCAGGGCCGGGCATGGTGGCTCACGCCTGTAATTCCAGCACTTTGGGAGGCCAAGGCGGGTGGATCACGAGGTCAAGAGATCGAGACCATCCTGGTCAACATGGTGAAACCCCGTCTCTACTAAAAATACAAAAAATCAGCTGGGCATGGTGGCGCGTGCCTGTAATCCCAGCTACTCAGGAGGCTGAGGCAAGAGAATTACCTGAACCCAGTGGGTGGAGGTTGTGGTGAGCTGAGATTGCGCCATTGCACTCCAGCCTGGGTAACAAGAGCGAAACTCCGTCTCAAAAAAAAAAAAAGAAAAGAAAAGAAACGCCAGGAATTAGCTTGTCTAGCACCTGGAGTCAGGTAGACAAAGGATCCACCCCTTGAGCCAGGGATTTACCACTGTGGTCACACATGAAAGTGCCTGGATTATGGACTACATTAGTCTGGGGTGAGGTGAGTCACTGTGATTTTTACATGTTTTCTAGGTGATTCTAACACAGTGGATCTTAGCTCTTCTGGGATAGTAT
This sequence comes from Cebus imitator, assembly GCF_001604975.1. Classification (NCBI taxonomy): domain Eukaryota; kingdom Metazoa; phylum Chordata; class Mammalia; order Primates; family Cebidae; genus Cebus; species Cebus imitator. Next base: position 2,862,110 of record NW_016107452.1, on the reverse strand, counting down.
CTGATGTAGTCAATGTGCAGTATAAAGGCTGCATATTGGGATATTTAAAACAGATCAGGTTGTATTGGCCCCTGGTAGTTAGACCCAAGCATCAGATTTTTAAAAATTCTGTCAGTGATTCTGATGTGTCATCAAAAATGGAGAAAAAGTGCCCTAACCCTGCTGCTTATTAGCTGTGTGATCTCGGTGAGTGGTTTAACCTATTTAGCTCAATCTACTAATCTCTAAACTGGAGATAATGGCCATTCCTCTTTCACAAAATGTGGTAAGGATTATATGAAATAATTTATGTGAAGTATTTCACAGTGGTTAGCACATAACAAATGCTTGATAAATAAAACGGTCATTGATTTATTGTTATTGATCAGTTCAGCTGCCATAACAAAATACCACAGACTAAGTGACCTGAAGAACAGTCATTGTTTTTCTCACAGTCCTGGAGGTTGGAAGTCTAAGATCAGGTGTTAACAGGGTCGGGTCCTGCTGAGGGCTCTCTTCCTAGCGTGCAGATGGTCACCTTCTTGCTGTGTCCTCACAGGGTGGGGAGACAGAGAGAGGTATTTTTTTTGTTTCTCTTCTTATTAAGGCCACAGTTTGATGAGATTAAGGTCCAGCCTTTGTGAGCCCTTTTAACCTTAATCATCTCTTAAAGGCCATATCTCCAGATATAGTCACATAGGAGGTTAGGGCTTTCACATATGAATTTTGGTAGGACACAATTCCCCCCATAGAAATTATTATTAGTATCTACTTCCAAAGCTTTACTGTTAGGGTGATTATCTGCGTTTGTGCAGCATGTTTCTGGTTTTGGCATTTAAAGTCCAGTGTCCCGGGAAACTCCTGTTGCTTTCCATACTGAATCCATTCACCCAAAGATCCAAGCTAAAATCCTTAGCCAGCCTAGAGTCTACCTTCCCATCTATCTTCTGCCATCTGATCAATTATCAAATCCAAGCAATTCTATTGTTTATAAAATATATTTGTTTTGCATCCATGTCTCCATTCTTACTGTTGCTTCCATTGGTCATTTTCTCAGTATCTCAAATCTCAAACATTACAGAATCCTCTAAATTAGTTTTCCCTCAACATGAGGCAAACTTGAGCCTGAGTCAGAATCTCCTGAGGACTTGTTAAAACACTGATGGCTGCTTGTGTAGTCCCTCCTGTTTTCTGATGGGGAAGGTCTGGGGTGTTGCCTGTGAATTTGCATTTCTAACAGGCCATCCTGATGCTTTGGGGCCCTGAAATTTTGGGCTCAGAGCAGAGTGCCTGGTGGTTTTCACTCTGCATGTCCAGAGCCATTGGGTGGATGGAGCCTGCTGGAGATTCCAGAAGCATGTGGGTCATGCAGCAATGACACATTCCCATCCAGGGTCCTTTTGTGGACGGCAGAGCTCCACATCAGCAGGAAAGGCCTGGCACCGGGCTAGCTTATTGTCAAGTGACCTGCTCAGCTGTGAACTCTTTTTATCCTATCCTAGTTCCTTTTCACAACAGTTACTCCTAATATAAAATGCTGAGTCATTCACTCTTAACACACAGTTAGGTTGGGACATCCTGGCTTATGATTTGGGCTGCAGCATTACCCATCGTGCTCAAGACCTTGGCATGCTCCAAACTCTTCACCAACCTAAGGTAAAGTGAATGTCTCCAAACAACTGGGAAATTGCACCTCCTAAAAATCTTCACCTGATATCAACATATTTATTCACACTGGATCAGTTCTGGATTCTCTTTATTCATTTGTCCATTCTTTCATTTGTTTAGTGAGTATTTTTTGTGCCTGCTATGTGTCAGGCAGAAGGAATACAGTGATGAGGAAATTCAGAACCTCTTCCAAATTCCATGAGGGTTCGAGCCTAGGGAAATTCCTCTAGGTTTCAAATTTGAACAGACACTCAACTGTCCTGATTCTGTTATTTTCAAATATGTATGAGGCAGAGCATCTTCCCTTCTTCTCATCAGCCTCCACATGAACAATCTGACAAATTCCTGAAGCTTCCACCTGCTGCCATGTTCTTAAGATATGGACACACATGCTCTCACGTGCACACATCTTTCGTGGCACGTATTCACCATTATTTCTTTGGTGAAGCTTCCATCAGTTAATTATATTAGTTATAGTCACTGGCTACCAAACTGCCCCAACAATTCTCAGCTGAAGACAGCACACACTGTTATCTCACAGTTTCTTTGCAATAGAAATCTGTGTTCATTTACTGATTGGCAACCATTGTCTAATACTTAATCCTACCATAGTCTTTATATATTTTAGTCACATTTATCGGTATAGATAGGATCTTCTAAAATTCTAGATGAAATAAAGTAAATAAGCCAAGCCCCTGGAAAGAATTGATTATGCCATGGGAAAGGTGGTGTACCTGTGAGAAGACAGGTATTCAGTCTATTACATGACATCTTAGCCCGTATCATTACTTATCTGAAAATTCAAGGTTTGCCACTGGAATCTCCTTATATTAGATGGACCTTAAGATTTATTTCTAAGAGGGAAGTATGAAAATCAGCTCTAATTAACTTGTGGGTTGCAATTGTGTGAGAGCTGGCTCATGGACATGGTGGCTCTCAAGCTGTCCTGATGAATCAGCAAGCCGTTGAATGACTCAGCACATCTCTCATAATGAGCTCAGAGATATCCACTTTCCAAGTAAAAAGCTTGTCTCAGTTGCTATTCTCTCATAATATATGGGAGCCAGAATATGAGGCCAATAATTGGGCCAGAAAATGAGAGTCCAAAATTCATAAATATTTATCTGGCACCATATTTTAACACTGGTAAATGTGAACTTTAAAGCACCCAGGCCCAATGTGGGCATTAAGGCATGGAACTGAGTTTGTAGAAAGCAGGAATGACATACAAAGCAGGGTTATTAGTGGCTTACTTAGCGTGATACTATCAACTGGTGAACACTTCCTAAGATCCATTCCCAGTGATAAGAACTTATCAGTGCACATATTGATTGGGGATTTATCTGTACCATCTGTGGCTCTGGAAACTAATGATTTGGGCCTGTGTTTCCTCCAAAGGTGAAATACTGAGAAGCCCCATGTGGATGTGTAGGAAGCACACACTGATAACTTCTTGTACTCGGGCCAGTATTGCAAAATGTTTTGTAGTGTATATTTTCTGGGCTGCCGGCCTGGACAGAGAATGTTCACTGCACGTCCCAGAATCAGAAAAGTTGATCTCTTAGCCCAGAGAGACACATGGTCCTGTTAGTTGAAAGAATTCCACAAAAGGTGGGGCCCACAACTTCAGCATCAAAAGAGCACAAAATGTGAATATTTAGCCACATGTTTTTGGCTAAAAGGCTGTTTATGGCCTGAGAAAGTTTCTCGAGCAGTCATCCCGACTGGGAGGCTCTACCTAGAACCTTCTGCAAGAACTGTTTCAATGCCCCACACAAACATTTCATGAACTGAATTGTTAAGGGCCCTTTGAATGACTGTGTGAGGTGCCACAAACATGAGGTTAAAGAGAATGGAAACTAACAAGTGAATTATGATATTTAACAAAGATCTCAGCCCTGTCGAAGCACCACGAGAGGCTGAGATGGGAAAATGTGAACTTAGCATTGATGGCTGCATGTGCAAACATTCCAGGGTACAACTTAGAATTTCTGAGATAGGGTCAAAGTAGTGAAATAAGGAATACGTAAATGCTAACATTAATAACATTAATACTGAAAAGTCACACAATTTATTGAGAACTTATTATGGGATCAGGCCTTGGGCTAGCTTCTTTAGGTATGTATTATGTATCCAAACTGGCATTATGCCAGACAAATATTAGTCTTCACAATGTAAAGGTAAGAAATTAAGTCTTGGAGAGTTTAAGAAACTTTCTCCAGATTAAGCACCTGTAAGTAGTGAGTAGTCAGGTACAACTCAGTTGTATTTGACACCAAAGGTCAGATTCAAGAACATCACTGAGCCATGGAATATTTTGGAAACAATAGTGTTATTTCGTTCAGTGAGTGTAAATAGGAATTCCTGGGCATGATTTTTGTCAGAGATTTACTAGCTTCTTGCTTGAATATTCCAAGAATGGGATAGGGTGCTTCTTCTCAAGGTAGCCCAATTTACTGTAGGATGGAAGAAAATACTTTGAAGTTCTTATTTTAATCCAGATAGATAGATAGAGACAGACAGACAGACAGACAGACAGATAGATAGATAGATAGATAGATAGAGATATGGTTTGGCTGTGTCCCCACCCAAATCTCACCTTGAACTATAGTTCACATGATCCCCATGTGTCATGGGAGGGACCCAGTGGGAGGTAATAGAATCATGGGGGCACTTACCTCCATGGTGTTCTCATGATAGTGAGTGAGTTCTCAAGAGATCTGATGGTTTTATAAGGGGGTTTTCTCCTCCTTCACTCTCTACTTCTCTTGCCTGCTTCCACATAAGATATGCCATTGCTTCTCCTTTGCCTTCCACCATGATTGTGAGGTCTCTCCAGCCATGTGGAACTGCAAGTCTGTTAAACCTCTTTCCTTTATAAATTACTCAGTCTTGCATACTTAGTCTGTTCATTAGCAGCGTGAGAACAGACTAAGATAGATAGATAGATAGGTATCCTGCAGTGACCACTGGACATATCTGTTGAACTTTTAAAAAATGCATATATTCATGCCTTAAGAAGTCCAGATATCTGTTCTGTGGAAAATGCACCTGAAGGGACTTTGAAGCATATCCCAGCTTAAGAACTTCTTTATTCCGATGGGTTGGCAATAAAGCAGCCAACAGCCAAATCGTTTTTTTTTTTTTTTTTCCAAATCTGTTTTTGCAAATGAAGTCTTATTGGATACTAGCCATGCCTACTTATTTATGTATTATCCATGGTTTCTTTCAAACTACAGTGGGAAGTGTTGAATAGTCCTGACAGACACTGTCTGGCCCGCAAAACCAAAAATACTTACTCCTTGGCCCTTTACAGAACAAACTTGCTGCCCTCTGTTGTAAAGCACGAGTGTTTATAAAACAAACAATCAAAAACCACTTGGAGATGTTATTCCAAATGCAGATTTTGGAGCCCCATCCAAATCAGCTGACAATACATTGGGGGAGAGCTTTCCATGCGTTTGAAGGAGAACATCAGAGATTCTAAGGCAGGATAGAGCATGGCTTATTCACTGGCTAGAAGGTGCTCAGTGGCGCTTGAGCAAAGAAGAACAAGGGCAGGGCAGTAGAGTTGGGTGTATCACACAGGACCTGGCGAGCTTTGGAAGATGTCTGAACTCTATTCCACCTATTGAAACAAGTGAAGGTGTTCAAAGTAAGGGACGTAATATGAACACATTCATGTTCTAATAGGATGACACCAGCTGCTGAAGGGAGAACCGATTGGGGAGGGCAGGAAAGGACGCAGATGACCCATGAAGACCTGCCTATACCCTAGTTCAATAACAAAGATCATTTGGACTAGGCTTCCCCATGTCATATATCTGGTCAAAAAGTTCAAATGGATTTCATGGAAAGAATGAGGAAATATGAGCTCTTGGCTGTAAGGAAAATCTTCTAAGAAAGAGGCGAAATTGAGAAGGGCCTTAAAAGGTGGCTGAAATGCAGATACCCAAGAAAAATCAAGTGTTTTCTTTGTGTCTTACTACATTCTAATTTGGGAAGTGGTCTAAAAAACACGGTAAATAGGCAATAATTCTTTATAAAAACTCTTGAATGGCTATTTCCTTTTCTTAGCAAAATAACCAACATCATAACAACATTACACCTCTTCCATCATCAGCATTCTTTCTCCAGCCCATTGACTTTGGCTTTAAAAGTATGCCATTTTGAGTGTTTTACATTAATTCATTTCCAATAATAATTACCAACGGAATATTTACTTTGCTTGCTAACATTTATAGTTCCTCTGGTGGGCTAATATTTGTTATTCTTTATTTAAAACCTATTATTAGGAAGTGCCTGCTTGAAACTTTTGAGAATTTTGTTTTATTCTAAAGCATGTTGCACTTCATACTACGGACGATGGGTTTGTGCATTTGAGATGTGAATATACACATATATACGTGATGGGAGACAAGATTTGTTTCTGATAAAACTCATAGACTACTCATCTCTATTCAACACCATCTACTTGACCCAAATAAATTATGATAGTAAATGCGATTGCTGACCCTTCAGGATTTAGTTCTTTGTCTTGGAATATGGGGACATTTTTTCCCAGGGAAAAGGTGGATTGACAATTGACTCTTATTTTGTTGTTCTCTCTTCTTCCCCATTATCTGTGATAAGCAGCATCACTTTGAATGGTTTAATCACTTACATTAAGTGGATTTCCAAGCAGGAGGCATGAATACCTTGTGGAAAAAATACATAGTTTGTGACATCATGAGCCCCGTGAGGAATGCATGTCAAGGTGGAGGAGAGATATCCTACACGATGCTTTATCAGTGCGTCACACTTACAACGTTTAGAAAAAGCTCCATATTCAAGGCACAGAACCCAAGGGGTATTCCACACAGGAGAAAGGAATTAAAGAGAGGACAGAGAACGAGGCTGGCCCATGGATGCTGCTGACCTGGCTGGACTCTGGGGCTCCTGGCTGAACATGCTCCCTGCTTTGGGATGGGTGGAGGCTGCTCAAAACCCCTCTTGGCAGCCATGGTGAGAAAGGAAAGGAAGGTTGAGGAAGGCCATGTGGGAAGGTACTCATTCCCTGTGAGAAAATGGTGACTGGAAACAGCTTTCGTCCTGGCCAAAGGATGCACCAAAAGACATTGAGCAAGTGTCATAATTGTGGCCAGGAAACATCTGGCTGGATCAGGAAATGAAAGGAATTTTAACGTAGGTACATCTGTGGTGACAGTGGGGTGGGGTCCAGTAGTATAAAGACATTTTAACTTTGTGGGGAGGAGATATAAGTGAAAAAGTAAGAAATGAAAAATGTTTAATAACCTGTGTTCTTTATAAAAAAGTAGTAAACGCTTTTATTTTTTATCTTATTTATTTAGCTTGGATAGGGTTTACACCAAGTATATTATGAATGCTGAGATAGAAGACTACAGAGAATACACTTCCAGGGAAAGGCCAAAGAAAAAAGCCAACCAGCATCTTCTGGAAGAGATATCTCAAACTTAGTTTTTCTGCAAAACTATTATCAGAGCCCTCTTGGGAAATGGCAGATTAGATGCCTAATTAACATATGGCTCTGTAGTTATACTTGATGGCTACTCTCCAGTAGGAAAGAAAACATCTTCAAAATATTTTAAAGATTGCTGAGTCAGATAAGAGACTTTAAAAAAGGATTAAACAATTCAAAGTCCAAGACGCAAAATGGAGATTAGGGGTGGGTGATTTGGATGCTTTCAAGTACATAGGAAACAGCAGGAGATATCAGGAAGGCATCAGAGCAATTTAATAAGTCAGGAGCCAGTAGACCCCATTTGGGGAGCTTTGTATCTCCTACTAATTTGATTTATCCCTGGCTGTACTTCTCCCCACTCCTCATCCCTCCAAAATACCTCCAACTGCATTAGGCCTCATGCATTCATTTATGGGTAGCTTAGGGGTAGAAGAGAAAAAAGTGAACAAGGAATACAAGAAGATAATCAAGAAAAATGGTTTTTGTTTGTTTGTTTTTTTTTTGTTTGTTTCTTTGAGGTAGGATCTCACCGTGTTGCCCAGGCTGGAGTCCAGTGATGCAATCACAGCTTACTGTAACCTCAACCTCCTGGGCTCAAGCCATCCTCGCACCTCAGCCTCCCGAGTAGCTGGGTCTACGGGTGCATGCCACCATGGCCAGCTAATTTTAAAAAATGCTTTGTAGACACGGTGCCTTGTGGTTGCCCAGGCTGGTCTTGAACTCCTGGGCTCAAGCAATTAATTCTCTCATCTGGGCCTCCCAAAGTCCGGGGATTACAGGTGTGAGAGACTGCACCCAGCCAAGAGAAAGTTTTATATGTGTAGAAACAGAAATGTTTTACTAGCTTGCATTTTTTTTAAAGGTTTCAAGTTTCAACTTTGGATTTTGCTCAGACTTGAGGTCAGACAAGTCCAGAAAGTAAACCATTAGGGTGAGAACAGCCCCACCAGCAAGGGAGTCATGGAAGTGAAATGGGTGAGTGATACTGAGCCTTTCAAGTGGAATTAGAAGAGGAGACAGTTGAGATGCAGTATTTTCAACCCGGAGCTCTGGGCCAGGTGTCACAAGGCCTGGCATCAGCACCTGCAGGAGTTCGGCCTCGCTTTTCTGAGAGGGCTGGGTGGTGTTGGAGGTGTAAGTGCAGTTCAGCCAGGACTGAGAACTCTCCTTTAAATCGTGGACTCCTTGAGACCAGGGTCTCTGTGTTTAACCTAAATCTTGATAACTTCAGGAGTTAATTCACTGGCTGAAAGACAAGGCGTGCTCAGTCCGTATTAGTTGAAGTCAGTGTCCCTGGGCGTCCCTGAGTGTGCCTTGCACACAGGTGGATAAATCCTTTCATGAGGACAAACTTGAAGGGGAAGAGCCTGGATCTTTTGCTGAATTCTCTTTGCCTTAGTTTCCTCTTCGGTAAAATGAAAATAACACGGCTGGGTGCAATGACTGATGCCTGTAACCCCAGAACTTTGGGAGGCCAAGGAGGGAGGATCTCTTGAGCCCAGGAGTTTAAGACCAGCCTGGACGACATACAAAGAATACAAAAATTAGCCTAGTGTGGTGGCAAATGCCTGTAGTCCCAGCTCCTTGGGAGGCTGAGATAGAAGGAGAGAAAGAAAGAGAAAGGGAGAGTGAGAGAAAGAGAAAGAATAAGAGAGAGAAAGAAAGGAAGGAAGGAAGGAAAGAAAGAAAAGAAAAAGAAAGAAAAGGAGGGAGGCAGGGAAAGGGAGAGAAAGAGAGGGAAAGAGAAGGAGGGAGGTAGGGAAAAAAGAGGTAAAGAAAAAAAGAAGGAAAGAGGAAGGAAGGGAAAAAAGAGAGTGAGAGAAAAAAGAAAAATGAAAGAAAGAGAAAGAAAGAAAAGAAAGAAAAGAAGAGAAAACCAGCTAGCTACGTGGGAAGACTCCCTTGAGAAATAAGTCCGTGGTAAGGTCTGACCTGGGTGAAACAACACGCAAGGGTAGCTCACTTAGCCTCTTTGTAAAGCCTCCCTCAGTTCAGGAAGGATCTGCTAGGAAAAGCTGAAGGGTTTTCTGATGCAGAATCAGCTTGATTTGTGTGAGAACAGCCAAACGTGAAGTATTGGGTGAGATCCAAATTGTCCACAGTTAAATCCATCTGTCTCCAAGCACCAAGGCTGCATCCTGTTGGGGGTAAGGTGGCCTGGGGGGTTGGAGAGGATGTTGGGGGTGGAGGGACAGGTGCCAAGGAGGCCATAATTCTATCAAAGGGTTGAGGGAATATAATGGGGCCTGAGGGCATGAAGCCAATAGTGGGTCTCTCTCAGAACAATGGCGGCCACACTGTCTGAAGCTAGTCCGGGATGTTCTTTCTGCTTCTTCTCACTGAACTCTGGGGTCCTCCCTTGTGTTGTTGCTATTTGTTGGTTGGCTGGTTGATTGGCTTGTGAAACAGGACATGGGGAAATCTGGCTAAGGTAGGACTCTGAGAGTGTTTGAACTGGCCTGCCTGTTTAGGGCATTAAAATCTTAGCCAGACCAACCAGCCAGCACCGCCCAGTCTGAGGCTCTTTAAAAGCCAGTGGTTAGCCACCCAAGCTTTGGAATCAGGCTGCTGGGGTTAATGTGTCTACCCCTGTACTACTAGGTGGAGTGTGCAGCCATGCCCAGTCATGACCAGTTTCGAGGGGCCAGTGATGGGACACGTTTCTATTAATCAAGCGTAGCCCAGTGTCCCCTTCTGTCTTTTTCCTCAGAGGCAGGCTCTGAAGTTTCACACTGGATTTGAATCCTGGCTTCTACACTTACTGGCTGATTGACCTTGGGAAGACAAAATCCCTTAATCTCTCCAGGTCTCAGTTTTCTCACAGGAAACTAATATTACCTGTTAGAGGATTAAATAAGATAAAGTGTGTAAAACACCTAGCAGGGCTTCTGTCATATGATAAACTTTCAGGAAATGCTAGCTGTAACCATTGTTTCCCTAGCCAGGAACATCTTCCCCAAGATATACACATGGCTTGATAACTTGCTTCCTTGAAGGCTTTGCTCAAAATCCTGAAAGGTGCTTTTTATGAGTGAAATCTTCCATGATCATTTATAAAACACTGAATTTCATGTCCTCCCCAGCACTAGTTTGCTCTTTCCTCCACCTTATTTTCTTTGTGTGATTTCCACAATCTCAGACTAATTCATCTGTCTGTTCATCTATTCATCCACCCACCCATTCATCTATCCCTGCCCATCCATCCTTCCATCCATCTCTGTCTATCTTGCTGTCTAGCTGTCCGTCCTTCCATCCATCATTCATCTAGCTAGCTATATGTATCTTGTCTGTATCTTCTGTCTAGAATATAAACTGAAACAAGGGAGGCCTGTTCATCTGCTTTTTCCCGCCTCTGCTATATCCATAGCACTTAGTAGAAACTCAGTAAATATTGAATGGCTTAATGCATATTATTATTATTTAAGTTGGAGTTTTGTGATTTAAGACTTAGTTCAGAGTTGTTAAATTCACCCAGTGGTATAGTTTAGATATTTATCCCCCTATAAATCTCATGTTGAAATGTGACCCCCAATGCTGAAGGTGGAACCCAGTGACAGCTGTTTAGGTCAACCCCTCACAGATGGTGTGGTGCCCTCTCCAGGGTAATCAGTGAGTTCTAGCCTTAATAGTTCCTGTGAGAGGTGGTTGTTTAAAAAAGTCTGGTATCTATCTAGCCCCTTCATTTGCCATGAGATGTGCCTGCTCCTTTCATCTCCCACCGTAATTTTGAGCTCCCTGAGTCCTCACCAGAAGCACATGCTGGCACCATACTTCGTGCAGAGTCTGCAGAACCATGAGCCCAAATAAACCTCTTTTCTTTATAAATTACCCAGCCTCAGGTATTACTTTATATCAGTGCAAAATGAATGAACGTACATGCTAACCTGAGAGCTAGCTGTCATAACTTCAGATTATTAATGTCCATATTCTTGGGGTAATTATACAGATGTTCTGCATTGAGTTGGTGAGACAGTTGATGCAGTGGGGTGCCATGAGACCCACATTCAACACCAAGGCATTCAGGCGCTTATTCTCCCAGCTGCCCTTGACTGATGAGAGCTATTTTGTTCAAAATCATGCCTTCTTCCCAAGGGCAGGTCACATTTGTTGACTGGTAAATGTGGTGGTATAAAAGGTATAAAAGCCTAACCCACTTGTTCCACATCAGGATAACCCAGGGAAAACCCTTCCCGAAGGGAAAACCCAGACCCCTGAGAAGCTGGCTTCTACTCCTTCATTACTGCCCAGCTTCTCCCTCTACCTAGTCCTGCTTCCTTTACACCCATACAGGAGTTGATTCTGAAAGCTTCCTTTAACAAAGATTCTGCATGAAAATCCCCATCGCAGAATCTGCTTCCTATTTACCTACTCTAGTGATTTTATTTGTGTCTTGTATTACTGTTTGTGGGAGGTTCTTATTCTTTGTGTATGTAACTGTCCAAATCACATAGAGGTCCCTTCATATGACTTCTCAAAGACTGTGCCTCTTCCCAAGAGGCACACAGTATTTCAACTTTCATTACCTGAGTGAGATTAGCTTATCTCACCCATACTATGAATAAACAGTGAATGTTTGCTGTGTCCCTGACACCACGCTAGACACCCTAAATTGAAATGTTAGATGTGTCTCTGGGATCTCCATCACAATCAGCATTTTGGTGTGACTGGAAGGATCATATGTCATTCCTTTCCCTGGATTGGCAAGAGTCACTTGTCAACTATGATCCAAGTTTTAAAAGTATGTTTCCATAAAGCAAAATAATCTATTCCATACTGTTTCCTGTATAACCATCTTTAGATCAGCTCAGAAATGTGATTCTTTGTAAATGTTCACATATATCATTTAACTTAGAACTACTTTGGGTCATTCTGTGAATATTTTTCTTTCTTTTTGTTTATCTAATGTGTTTTAAAGATTTGCCCATGTTCATTCATACGTCTCCCTTATTCTTTTTAAGACTAAATAGTAAGATTGCCACATTTTCAGTCATTCATCAACCCATTTAATTGTCTGTCCAAGATTATTCATCAAGCCCTTGGAAAGTGAGAATGCCTCCTCAGCTCTAAACAAGACCAATGATGTGTGTGTCTTCAAGGAGATAAGATTCTAGTGGGAAAATCAGAAAATAAACCAGAGTGTAAAGAGATTGAAATGAGACCTTTGCAGAGAGGAGAAGTTGTTGTGAAAAAAATGAATCAGAATGATGGATAGTGTGGGAAAGAGGCTGAACAAAAACTAAAAACACCAATTAAAAAGAAAAAAATCAGCTGATCAGAGAAAGTCTCTCTCAAGAGGTAAGGTGAAAGCTGAGTTGAGAGAAATGGAGAAAGTCAGACATGGGAAAACCATACTCATAATCATTTAAAGCAGATAGTTGAGCAGACACCAATGACCCAACACTTGGATAATCATGACTTCTTCAATAATGAGATCAAAGCCAGCATGCTGTGGTCCCACGGGAGCATATATCTGTCCCCTGAGGAGGCTCAGTCTACAATATCACTTAGCCTCTGATGGAAATATAGGCTTGCCTATCTCTGAGATATACATTTTGAAATTCATTCAAAATCCATTATTTACTCAAAAATATTTGTTAAGCATTGACCATGACTAGGATTGTAGGCAAAACTGGCATAATGCCTGTCCTCACTGAGCTTATGGCTCATAGAGGAGACGGAAACTCTCCTTAAAAATAACTTAATTAGCAAAAAATAGACATATGACAACCAGAAACCGATTTGAGCATTGCATTTTGCAGGTGGTGAAGTCCAGCTCCTCCACAAACTGTGTTTCCCACTAAGGCAGTGCATGGTTGTGCTCCAGGTAAAAAAAACAAATAATGTTATCTGGAACTTATTGGTCTTTGAATTTTAATCACGTGCCTAAGTCTCATTAATCACCCTTATACATAATTTGTTACCTGTTGTCTGTGGAAGTTCCCATTCGTTTGGTACCATGGCAGCATCCTAAGCCAAGTGTTTTCCTTTCCTGCTTCTCTGAGTCTGTTCTAAAACGTCACTTCTCTGAAGATGTCCACGATCACTCGGTATTCAGAAATTCTCACTTAACTCAGCAGGTTCCTCAGCTGTCTGTCCAGTGCATAGGATCTTCTTGCAATTTCTATTTTAATATTGGCCCTTATTTTAGAGCTTTTAATCTTTTCCAATGAAAAGGTTTAGGAATGTATCTCTCTTCCACTTTTCCCCAATTCCATTGTCCTTTATGGACATCCTTTTTTGGGATGGCATCATGGTGCCCGGTGCTGTTACCTGCCTAGATAGTAATAGATAAGTTTATTAACTAGAGACAGCAGATAGGGTGGAAAGAGTGGGGCTTGGGTGTCAAGGTGTGCTGAGTTTCAAATCAGGTCTTACATTGACCAGACATGTGGCCTTGGGCAAAGTACAAATGTTATCTGAGCCTCACTTTCCTGGTTTGCAAATGGGCCTCAGGGCCAGGAGTAAGGTGAGGTGAGTGCTGCATTCGCTTCAGGTGCAAGATCTAAGAGGGTGCCAAAAATCTTAGTGATCAATATAAATAATATTTTAATGCAGTATTTAATAAAATTCCAACAGTTTATTTTTTATTTTTTGCATGGTGGATGCAAAAACAATCTACCATGATCAAAACATCAAAATTAAAAAAAAGAAAAAAGAAAAAAAGGCAGGATCCTAAGGGACCAGGATTAGGGTGAATAAAGAGAGTCCAAGTTATGCACATGTGAGGCTCCCCTTCACTTTTATATGGGAAGCTAGTGTCCCACTCACTTTACCATAGTACCAGCCCCCATGAACCTACTGACACTGCATGATAAATCTGTTATAAAAATTTGTTCTGACAATCTAGGTAAAGAATACTACAGAGTCACTTGTACCCATGTAAGATAGTTCTTTCCCCTAACTTCACATCTAAGCTGTCTGCCTCAATCAGATGATGCTAGATGTGTGTAAACGAAAGTGAGCTTTCTACTTATTGAGTATCTACCCATGCTACATACAACGCATCAACTCCTCTCTGCCCTACAACATTGGCCTAGTCTACTGACAGATGCTTCTGAGTGCTTTTCTTTCGTATGGCTCTCTCCCTCCATTTCTCAACACACTGTTGGCAGCACATTTATTTACTCTTTGCAACAAAAACACTGCAGTCCTCAGCTGGGACACTCTATGGCTCCATGACACTTATTCAGACATTGTCTAGATCTATGACTTGAAACCCTTCCCATCAGCCTCCCTCCTTTGCATAACCAAGCATCATGCACACTCATCACCTCCCATCCTGTGCCAAGTTCTTGCTTTTTGTGGGCAATTTCAGATCCATTGGCTCTTTGGGCAAGGGGCCTAATATGAAATCCTAAGTATCTTCTTGGCACCGATTTCCTACTCGGTGCTGTCGCCAACCTCTTCCTCCCCGACATTGTCCCCTATATGCACTAGTGTAGAAGATGAGGGTTTTCTAAGCTTCCGAAGGTCCTCTCATGTGCCTTCATGGTTCCACAGCAACTCCAAACCCACAGAACGCTTCCTATAGTATGTCTCCTACTTAAGTGAGATGACGTCAAACCTGTGTCTGAGAGGTGGGAACACAAGGCCAACATGGTGGTATTTGAAGGAGGGCTATCCGTAAAAGACAATGTTAGTAACGGAGATGGGGAAAGCAGAAGAGAAATTGAAAGCTTAACTTCTTTTTAGTGGAAAAGCTTAAAGTTATAACCAAGAGCAAATGTTAAAATCATAATTGAAGGATGACCCTATGCATTGCACAGAGGAAGAACTCACTGAATTTAATAAGAATTTTGAATACCATATAGTCATTAACATCTTCAGAGAAGCCAATTTTGTTCCCCTAGAACACACTCGGGGAAGTAGGCAAATAAAATGCTTTGTTTAGGATACTACTGTGGTAGAAATGGGGAATTTCCAGAGACAACATCTAATAATGATGGGTCGGGGTGATTAAGGGAAATTAGAATGTGGTTCAAATAGATTCAAAGACCAATGAGCTCCTGCAGATGACCTATTTATGTTTACTTAGATCCCAGCTGTTGACACAGAACTTGGTTTTCCTTTTGCACACTGATGAACATCTTCTGAATCATGTAACTTAATTAAGATTGTCTAGAATCATTCCATCATGGCTTCCTCAGAGTTCTGCATAAGGAGTATATAAGCTGGAACAGAGGGACAGTGGGGGAAGATCATATAATTCAGAGTACAACCCACCTGATTTCAAGTCTGGCTTCTTTTAGTGAGATGACTTCATGTAAACCCCTTCGAACTTCGGAGCTTCGGTGTTTGAATGTGTCAATATCTCTTCCCTCACTCAGGTTCTATTAAATAAACTCCATGTGAGACTTCTATGTTAACCTTAAATACTGCATAAATTCATTGATTTAAACAACAAATGTGAATTGAGAACCTGTAATGACATAGACTCAGCTCTTTCCCTCAAATGATTCAAGACTAGTAGAAAAGACAGACAAGCAAACATTAAAAAGAGGAAGAGGAGCATATGAGTAAAGGTATATACAAAACCCCAATGAAGCTCATGGGAACTTAGTCTGGGCGGTGGCTGGAACAAAAGAGTGCTTCCCAGAGAAGGTACCACTTGAGTGGGTTAGCGATTTGCAGTTGACGGAACAGAATGAAAGATGTGGATTCAAATGCATTTTTCTTCCTGTTGCTACCAATGGCATAAACCCATTGCAACCTCTTGACAACCTTCAATCTTAATCATTTACTGTTCCTCTGTGTTGTTTTTTGATTATCCATTTGGTTTTACCCAAATGGCTTTCTTTCTCAAGTAAGAGTACCTTGGAAAGCTCACACATCTCAAAGGGTTTGCATTAAGCAGAGCCAAGAGAGATATGAGATTCTGAGAGATACAAATGGAAGATGGTCCTGCAATATCCAGGTTCAGGAACAGGGACAAGCCCTTTTCTGGGGACATCACAGATAACAACGGCTATTTTCTGTCATACAGCTTGGAGACACACATCTCTGAGATGAAACTCAGTTCTTCAGATCCTGGAAGTCATTTCTCTAGCCACCATACTAGCTAAGCAGGACAATGATGTGTCTCCCTTATTAGTGATTCTCAACTCCAGCTGACAATAGTATCACATTTTAAAGATATATACTGCTTCTGTGATGCCATGTATTGGTGTTCATGTCTATAGTTCGACTAGATTAGAAGCTTCCTAAGGCCAGCTATGCAGACTGTATCATTAGTGGCCAGCTTATACCACAAATCATGATCTCCTTGCGTCACAGTTGCCTGGGTTTCATCTTATCAATGCTGATTTATGGATCTTGCCTTAGACCTACTGTATTAATCAGTGTTCTCCAGAGATTTATATGCATAAGTGGGGATTTATGATGAGGAATTGGCTCACCCAATTACAGGGGCTGAGAAGTCACATACAATTAGCCATCATACTGAATTAGAATCTCCAGGAGTTGGAGGGGCCTGGAAACTTCATTTTAATAGAGTTCCTAAGTCATTCTTAGCTTAATCAAGAGAACTGCTCTGACAGGGACTCCACCATGTAGGACACAGAGGTAACTGATAAAACAAGTCCCTTTTTCTATTTTCAGAACTCTAGGACGATTGGGAGGACCCATCAGACACAGGCAGGCAAAGTGAGAGAATGAGTCCTTGGATGGAACACAGAACTCACAGGAAATGAGACAGACACTGTCCATGCAGACTTAGGATACCAGTGAGCCACGAAGGAACCTGGACACTGTTGGTTGAATCAAATCAGCTGTCTTAACAGATGCCTGTTAGTATATGCCAGTGAGAAACTCAGTACCTTATGCCTGGCTAGGTATTTTGACAGAGTCGAAACTTCAACTGGCCCATTAAAACAGCCCTCAGGATTCAGCCTCTTCTATCATATTCTTTGTGTTTGGTACTCTGTGTAATTCAACAATTCTCACATTAGTCATTGTGAAGGAAAATGCCTACTGTTGGGGGGTATCAGTGTTTTGAGCAGCTTCAGTATAAGTCGTTTGGGGATGTGGAAGGATTGGACAATACCACCATTCCAGAGAAGATCACCTGGACACAGTGGATGTGTGTGTGTATGTGGTGGGGTGGTGTGCTTACATGCATGTGTGAATGTGTGTGTGTACGCATGTGCTGTATCCATATCCATCTTCTAGGGCTGTACCTACTAAAGGCAAACCCCTCTTCTCACTCTGACACCCTTGTCTCCAAGGCATTCTGGGGCATGAGTGACAGCTGAGTATGCCAGAAAGTCCAGGACTCTGCTGTGTGAAAGTACGATGAGTTTGGTTACTCAGGCATCACAGACTGGTTTTGAATCTAGGTGCAGCAATGATTTCTGCAACCTTGTATAAGTTATGAGAATTATAACTTTAACACCAACCTCAAAGGGTAAAGAGGATCCATTGAGCACATTTATTTATGTAAAGAACTGGTTAGCTGCAAGTGCCACAAAATGTTAGGTACCTTGTTCTCCAGAAGGACTCAGTTGTTTTGAGTTAGCTCCAGCATGTCTTCCTAACAAGCCCTTCTAAACATGTCAGTTTTGTCTTGGAATGCTCCAGAGTCTCCCTATGTTAGTTAAGAGAGAGAGTGGGTCAGAGTGAATCAAAATCCTGGTTGCTTAACCCAACAAAGCTTTGTCTATTATTGCTCATGCCAAGTCCATTGTGGGACCAGCAACTCTCTATAAGAGCTTTCCTCCCTGTGGTTACTTGCTATTCATGGTTTTGCCTTCTCAACTGGAGGTTCTGTAGCTCCTCAGGGCAGAAAGATACAGATAGAGATAGGTAGATAGAGAGGGGGATAGGGATAGGGATAGGAGGGTTAGGGATAGGGATAGGGAGGGAGATGTTCAGGTCCATTTCTTGTTAATTTCAGCCTGAGAGTGACATTTATCATGCTTGCCCACTGCCTGTTGGCCAACATCAGTAACAGGGTTGCCCCTAAATCCAAGAATGCGGAAATGAGGAGTGATCACTTCTCTGTCTGCCGTACTCTCCTTTTCCACCAGAAACAATACAAAATCTCTCTGCAACACTATGGCTTCTCTATCACCCTCTCTCTTCCATCTTTTCTTCCACCATATTCCACCTTCTGTTTTAAAAGATTGGTAATTCCCCAGGCAGGTCATGGACGATCACACCTCTATATCTTTGCCATGATCCTCCTTCTACCCAAAGGCCGTCTCTCTGCTTGTTGCCCTGACAACCTCCTATGACTGCTTTAAGTCTCAATTCTTTGGAGAGGTCTCCTTTAGACATGATACACTTTAGCAAAAGGAGATAAAGGAGACCCCATCATTTTTATACAACAACTCCACCACTATTTTTCACACCCATAGGTTGTGTTTAAGCCCAAACTCTTCATCATCATCAGTTCCAAGCCATACTTCACAGTGACCTTAATAAAAATTTAAAGACCATATAACATACATTATCCAGTAGGTGTGTTAATTAGTCTTCGATATGACATCATCTCTGCCCCTGGGATTTTTTATAGCTGTCGTATATCTTGAGAGAGAGAAGACTTAGCCATTCTCTACATAACTACATAAAATTCTGTTTAGTTGGTGAGGCACAACAAAGGAAATAGATCCTCTGAAACATCACTATGCATTTATGAAAGAAAAATAAGTGTAGAAAATAATTTAGAGGATATGATATTTTTAATAAATATGGAAACTTTAAATTCTTAATTTTTAACAATTAAAATTGACTTATAATCAACTTCCATCATATTACATTATATTATTTTACAAGAGTTTAATATTTTAAAGTCTTTCTAGGATTTATATATAAACACATGCATATAATATTGTCACCTTTTGCCTTTAGCTCATTAGGCCTCAGAAAAAGTCTGTCAATCTTTCTGGTGTTCATTTGGCACATGTATTCGGGAACATAGCCAAATGCTTTAGTCCTCAGCATTTTGGAACTTGCTGATCATTTTATCACTTTGCCTTAACTCTTTTTTTTTTTTT
>NW_016107452.1:2830274-2842893 GCF_001604975.1 Cebus imitator | reverse complement strand
ACTGCACCCTCTACTTCCCAGGTTCAAGTGATCCTCCCACCTCAGCCTCCCGAATAGTCAGAATTACGAGTGCCCGGCACCATGCCCAGCTAATTTTTATATTTTTAGTAGAGATAGGGTTTCACCATGTTGGCCAGGCTGGTCTTGAACTCTTGACCTCAAGTGATCCACCCATCTGGCCCTCCCAGAGTGCTGGGATTACAGGCATGAGCCACTGCACCCAGCCTATCTCTTTAAACTCACATTGAATTGTATTGGACATAAGGCAATACCACTGAGAAGAGATTTAGAATATTTTCTGAAAAATCACTCAATTGTTATTTCAGGTAGCACAAATAGTGTCATTAGGGATGAGTGCTTTTCACAATTAAAAATTTAATGTGTATTGTGTCTAAAATGTAGGGTGATTTAAAATAAAAAGATATATCATTTTTCATATGGTTCTTATCAGTACGACTTGTTTTTCTGTTTTCATTGTGGGTTCCTCAAGGCAAAGAAAAATATGTCTCTATTCTGTTGGTGTGAACCTTCTTGTAGCACCTTGAGTATATTAAATGTAATGATTTCCTGAGGGCATGTGGATAATTTAACCAACAAAATAAATATAGTCCCCCTACTTTCCACTGAGAATTTTAACATATGGTCCTCATTATCCCAAGAGGTGATACAAACAGAACCTCTAATTATATTCGAAAGGGTTTAGAAGAATGTGTGGAAGCCAGAGAATGCCATATACTCTCCTTGGGGTTCCCATAAGCAGCAAGGAGCATGAATGTGGCATCTTTCCTGAATCCCCACTAGATTGCAAATTTCGTAATGGCAAAGAACCTGACAATCGGCATTCACTTATTCATTCCAAACATTTACAGAGTGCAGACTATGTGCCCAGCAGTGATTTAAGTAAGTAAATGGCTAACTAACATTTCTCTAAGAATCTCTTCAAAGAAGTTTCCTCTATGGTGGAGAAGACCATGGCCTGCTTGTACCTCCTCCTACCTTTAGAGACAATAGCACAAAATAGAAGGCAGTGAGCTGCCTGGGATGTGGACAGAGGTCATGCTCATGAATCAGAAATCCAGGTAGTGGCCCAGGAAGAAATGATTCTTACAAGTAGCACTCTGCTTTAGCTCATCAGACTATCCATCTATAAATATTATTCAGAATGCATTTCCACCAAACTGACGTTGTTGACTGACCCAACAAAAAGACATAAGCAGGTGTCAAGGTGACTTTATGTCTGCATGCCAGTACCAGCTTCCTCCAGCATATAAGATTCCTTAGTCATATAATGTCTTTGTGGTAAGATGAAGACATATACAATGACTTTTATGAAAAATGGCCAGCCATGGGGCTCAAAATACCAGGATGTTGGCTTGTTAAACTTGGTTTTAAAGTTCCAAGGAAAATACATTTATATACGCTATGCAACTATTGCCAGGGAAGGAATTTAGTGCACTTCCTGTTGATGGGGGAAATTTGCCAAGCAGTGGAAATAAGGCTCTAGAACTTGTTAATGAATTATTGCTATTGATTGGTGTACAAAAAGGTTTAGATTCGAAGACTAGTAGAGAAGCCCCAAAAGGTAGAAAGCCCATAATAATTAGTTTGAACAGTTTTAGTTGTTTGCATTTTAGGAATCAGATCAATAAAGCAACATTAATAATTAAAGACCAGGATAAATATACCAACTTCAGATTAGAGCTTTAAGCATTAAATTGCCAGTGCCAAAGCCTTTTTTTTTTTTTTTTTTTTTTACGTCCTAATCTTCCCAGATATACTGAAGGGCTATAGTGTGACTCCTTAAGTTATGAATTTGGTGAGAAATATGAGGTTCTTCTACATGGAAGCTGTTGAGAGGTCCCAGAGCAGGCATCTAGCACTGTAGTAACAGAAAGGGATAGGTATGGCTCAACTAAAATATCTGCAATCTCTCTTTTGTCCTTTTTCAGGTTTAGTTTAGTGGCACACAAAACAATGGAGAAGAGTAGAACTTTCTGCTTGTCAGAGGCTAGCTCGAGTTCTGCCACAAAAGGTCAAAGCTTGGGGGAGAAGAAGGAAAGGCCTGATTAAGATTTGACTAGGCAAGTTGTGCTGGAGTGCACATTCTGTGGGGTATTGGATAAACACTCAAGATGCATTGAAAGGCAAATTCTGCAGAGGACAACTCATGACCAGTCAGGAGGGAATTAGGAAGTGGTGCCTAACATTAGGAAAGTATTAATATTACGACTTCCCTAAGGCTGGGGAAAGGATAATTGGAGACTCAAACATGCTCTTAATGAGGGCTTGGTCCAAGAAGATGTTCACCAATTTCAGCTCACCAGACAGCTGCATCCCATGAGGGAAGGGGACAGTGGTTTCATCAGATTGGTGTTCCTAGGGACATTCTCTGGCATCAAGAGGCAATCTTGTCTGAATCCACATTTCCTGTGAAGTTTTCTGGCTGGATTTCCTGAGGGGCTCTTCCCATCGGGAAGGAAGTTGACTGTGTCCACACTGGTCTGGTCTGAAGCCAGGTACACCTCATACTTAAAAATAAAAGACACACCCACACCCACCACTACTTCATGTCCTTCCCGTTCCTTCTGGCTCTTGTTTTGTTGTCTCTCCCATTGTCTTTTTTTTTTTTTTTTTTTTGCAATACATAGTCTATTAATCCACTTATGTCTACTACTATATTCATGTCCCAGTTACTCAGAGATATCTCTACAATGTTGATGCCTTTATATCCCTCATTCTTCTCTTCATCTCCTTTAAGTTACTGGTCCCTAATTTTGCTATCATGCCTGTACTCTTCATCTTCTAACTGTGCCCTCCATTAGACTTGACCACAGCTAAGTCTATTGGTGTGGTTTCCTTATAAAGACTCATGGAATCTTCAAGTTGAAGATGTTTTGGAGATCATCTATACTAATGTCTCCTAAAAATCGATTCACCACACATCCTTCCCCTGCCCCCAGCATGAAATGTATCTTGCAGAAGTTCTTCATTTTTCTATTGGAAATTGTGCATATTAATATCTCCTAATGGAGAGTCTCAAAGCAAAAGATTCTGTGACATGGTTTAACTGTGCTTAACGTTTCCCAAAATTCCTTGACCAGGGAATCAGCCTCTCTTCATTTCTTATAACTATTAATATCCTGTTGCAGTACTTTGAGCAACACTATGGTAAATGAGGACTTAATCCAACACCCTTGTTTGATGAAGACATCCACTCTTCAAATCGTTTAAAAATAATATTAACCTTCATTTTACATTCAGGGGTACATGTGCACGTTTCTTACCTGGGTAAATTGTGTGATGCTGAAGTTTGGGATAAGAAGGATTCTGTCACCCAGGTAGTGAGAATAGCACCCAACTGTTACTTTTTCAACCTTTGTCTTCCTCCCCTCCTCCTCCTTCTAGTAGTCCCCAGTGTCTGTTGCTTCCGTCTTTACGTCCATGGTACCCAATGTTTTCCTCCCACTTATAAGTGAGAACATGTGATATTTGGTATTATGTTCCTGTGTTAATTCGCATAGTATAATAGTCTCCAGCTGCCCCCAGTTTGCTGCATAGAACGTTATTTCATTCTTTTCTTTGGCTGTGTAATATTCCCTGGTGTATGTGTACCACTTTTTTTTTATCCAATCCACGATTGATGGGCACCTAGATTTATTCCATGCCTTTGTTACTGTGAATGGTGCAGAGATGAACATACAAGTGGATGTGTCTTTGTGGCAGAATGATTTATTTTCTTTTGGATATATTCCCAGTTGCTGAATGGTAGTTCTGTTTTAAGTTATTTGAGAAATCTCCAAATTGCTTTCCACAGTGGCTGAACTAATTTATATTTCCATCAACAGTGTAGAGGTATTCCCTTTTCTTGCAGCCTCTCCAGTATATGCTTTTTTCTGACTTTTTAACAAAAGCCATTCTAACTGGTGTGAAATGGTATCCTGTTGTGGCTTTGATTTGCATTTTTCTAGTGATTAGAGATATTGAGCTTTTTTTAAATATGTTTTTTGGCCACCTGTAGATCTTCTTTTGAGACATATGAATTCTTGTCTTCTGCCCACTTTTTAATGTGGTTTTTACTTGTTTTGCGGGTGTTGAATTATCTACGTTTCTTATAGATTTTATGTATTAGACTTCTTGTCCGATGCATAGTCCAATAATATTTTATACCATTCTGTAGGTTGTCTTTTTACTCTGCTGATAGTTTCTTTTGGTGAGCAGAAAGTTTTTAGTTTAATTAGGTCTCACTTGTCAGTTTTTGTTTTTGTTGCAATTGCTCTTGAGGACTTAGTTATAAATTATTTCCCACAGCCAATATCCAGTATGGTGCTTCCTACATTATTTTCTAGGATTCTGATAGTTTGAGGTCTTACAGTTAAACCTTTAATCTATCTTGAGTTGATTTTTATATATGGTAAAATGTAGGGGTCCAGTTTTATTCTTCTGCATATAGCTAGCCAGCGATTCCCAAACCATTTATTGAGTAGGAAGTCCTTTTTCCACTGCTCATTTTTGTCAACTTTGTCAAAGATCAGATGGCTGTAGGTGTGTGGCTTCATTTCTGAGCTCTGTAACTGATAGATCATCATCCATATCAAATTCCAGTTTGCTGCTTCCAGTGATGTAGAGCTCACTGTCTTTCAAGGCAGATTTGTTCCATTGCTAGGAATAATTATTACAGTATTATACCTCTGATTCTTTCAACCTGTTCTGTTTTGTATCATCCTTTCCTAAGTCTTATCCATGAACATTGTTCTACCCATTTTTAGCACAACCAAACATTCCCCAAAATTTAAAAGGCAAGCAGGGTTTCCCATCCACCCCTCTTTCTGAAATTTTCTGAGTTCAAACATAGGAATTTACTCATTTCTGCCCGATTTTCACATCTTGAGAAATTAATTTTGACTGCATTCATTGAATTGATCAACAAAGGAAGCCCCTTCCACTATATGTCACACTTTCTAATTTTATTTGCATAAATATTCAAGCTCATTTGAAAAACATTTCAGGCTGGTAGTAGGTCTATTAAATTACACCACCTTCCAACTTATATACCTGATCTTAAATGTATGGTTTAGAAAGTATCTTTTTTTTCTCCTAGCCTTAATATAATTCTCTATTAGAAAAAAAAACCAACAACAACATCTAATACTATGCTTTAAAAATTATGTGTGGCTGGGTGCAGTGGCTCATGCCTGTAATTCCAGCACTTTGGAGGCTGAGGTGGATGAATCAACTAAGGACAGGAGTTCAAGACCAGCCTGGCCAACATGGCGAAACCCCGTGTCTACCGAAAGTACAAAAATTAGCCAGGCTTAGTGGTGGGCACCTGTAATCCCAGCTACTTGGAAGGCCGAGGCAGGGAGAATCGCTTGAATCCAGGAGGTGAAGGTTTCAGTGAGCCAAGGTCGCTCCATTATACTCCAGCCTGGGTGACAGAGCAAGACTCTGTCTCAAAAAAGAAAAACAATATGTGCAAGGAATCCACCTTACTCTTCTAAAATCTCTCATTTAAGTGCTTATTTCTAGGAGCCTTCACATTAGACTGAACCCTACTTCATAAATGTTAGTTCATCCCTACATTTCCTCCTTTTTTCTCAATCTTCTTTCTTGGTACTGATCTGGCCGTGAGGTTTTCAGTTCTGAAAACACCACAGGTTACACCCCAACTGTGATAATCGGCATGTAATCAGGGTGTTGATTGACTGTCAACATGGGCCAGCCACTGAGCTATGATTTTTACGTGTTGTCTTATTTTCTTGTAATAAAAAGATAATATTTTAAAGATAAGAAAACTCAGCATTGTAGAGGCTAGGCATATTCATCTGGGGTCACCCAGTGCATAAAAGCCAGGTCAGGATTGAACCAATGTGATTCTATTGTGAAAAACTTAGCACCTGCTGAATAATGTTTTAGTTGTTATGAACCTAACTGCAGCTTTCTATGACTTAAGGTTTTATTTGGAGACTTAATTCTATCCATAACAGACCCTTTCCCTACCCTTCTTCCTTCCTTTCTTCTTTGTCTCTTCTTTCTTTTCCCTTTCTCTTTTCCTTCTTTTCTTATCCTATGTATCTATCTATCTGTCTCTCTCTCTCTTTTCTGCTTCCCCTCTCTTCCTTAATTTCTCAACTTTTCTTTTATAATCATATTCTTTTTACTCAATTCTCTCCTTTTGTCCTTTCTCAACTACAAATGGAAGTCTCTTCCAGCATGGAGAAGCCATGGTTTATGGGGAAAGAGACTCAGAACTGGGCTACAGGAGACTTGGGTTCTTGTCCCAGCAATGCTGATTAACTCCTTCTCCTGCATTCTTAACTCCCTCACCATCTTCCTAGAAGGAATTCAACAGACCAGGAGCATTTACGCCATGTGAGGCACTGGTAATACAAGAAAATTAAAACATGGCTGCTATGTATTGAGCTGTATGATTTGGCTAGTTCTGTGCCAATCACTTTACATATTTTATTTACTTATTTATTTTATCTATTTTTAATAACAATTCAAGCAGATAAAGTATTTTATTCCCTCTTAACAGAGAAAACAAGCATTGGTCATAGAGGCTCCATGTGCACATTTAGAAAATGATAGAGCTGAAAACCTAACCAAGTGCAGTGTTACAAATTCCCAGCTGTGAGAACCATCACACCAATGCAAATTCTACAAATACATGGTGTATCAAGAGATGTTATGAGATAAAACGTTTCTGTAATCAAATAAGTTTGGGACAATATGGGTTAAATAAAATGTAATTGGCTCGCATTGGTAGTAAGCAACCAATTCATTATTCCAAACAAGGAACATAGGATTCTCCTTTGGTACTCTTCCTACGGCACTATACTGCCTTGTTGGTAGTTTCCAGAAGAAAACTCAAAAATATATTTGAACTTAAAAACCTACCCATATTTAAGACTGTGCAGGACCGAAAGACATTGTTAAGAATGCATATTTATGCTGAATGACATCACAAATGTTAATGTCATGCATCCATATTTCTTCTAAGGATAATTCATAACCAAAGGCGGAGGCATGCTTCAGTGGTGACGACAGCGGAACAAACCTTTACAACCAATTGCTGCCTTTTTAGTAATTAACATGCTCCATATAGATTGAAAGGTCATTTCTTATCCCCTTTTCTCTGACAGTCTTTAATATTTACCAAATAGTGTTGCATTGTTGGAAATGTCACAGGCTCTACAGTGCAAAGGAGGATTCCACACAGTGATTCGTGATGACTTAGTTCATTAAGAAAATTACCACTCATTTATTTGGATGCTGTATGTCTTCTGCTCTCAAAGAATTCTCTTTGATTAGAAAAGTGAATTATGTTGACTTGTTTCTGTATTGTAGGTGGCCTCTAATTAAAATAAAAAGATAATGTGTCTCAGCCTTAAGGATGTATTTCTTTTTCCATGATCTTTAGAAGTTTCAAGACAAAAGTTGTGATGGCAAATGAGAAGCAATTCTGAGTTGAAATCACTTTCCTTTTTCCAGTAACTGGCATCTCATTATGTGAAGTCTCTGTTAATGCAGTCTTTCTGTCTGGAGACCTGGGAGACAGCCCTAACGCCTGCTTCCCTTTATTCCCATTGCCCAGCTCATCACCGGGCTCTGCCTGTCTTCCCTTCTAAACTTTATTTAATGCTGTCCATTCTTTCCATCCCCATGACTTCTAATCTAACCTCTGTCAATATCACTGCCTTAATAGTCTCCCAAATGGGTTCCTTTCTTCCAGACTACCCTTCATTTCAGTAGGTCCCTTAGCTAGAGTAGTGTTTTTGTAAACTATAGTAAAAGGCTAAGTGTTTTTTCACCCAATGCATTGTGGACCAACATTCTTGTAAAATGAAAAAAGAAAAAAATTATATATATATATATATATATATATATGTGTGTGTGTGTGTGTGTGTATGTATATTTATAGCTTGGATATATGTATATATAGCATATATTTATGCTATGTATATAAATATATATATAAAACATAAAATTATATACATAAAAAATATATATATATGCTTGAATATTGCAGTAGTTTCAAATGCTAAGAAAGTTTCCGAATGCTTATGCTCAAATTCTATACCCATTGAATTACCTGATAACAAACTTGGCAGTCTGGGGCTGCTCTGAGACCCATGCTTTGAGTGTTTCTGAGCTAGAAAGATATTTTTTTTTTTTTTGAGACAGAGTCTTGCTCTGTTGCCAGGCTGGAGTGCAGTGGCACGATCTCGGCTCACTGCAACCTTTACCCCTCGGTTCCAGAGATTCCCCTGCCTCCGCCTCCCGAGTAGCTAGGACTACAGGCATGCACCATCATGCCGGGTTAATTTTTTGCATTTTAATAGAGACAGGGTTTCACCGTGTTGGCCAGATTGGTTTTGGTCTCCTGACCTGGTGATCCGTCCACTTCGGCCTCCCAAAGTGCTGGGATTACAGGTGTGAGCCACCGTGCCCAGCCGAGATTTAAAATATGTAAATCACATCATGATAATCCTTAGTGCTGATTTCTATTAAAATACACAGTAGAATACTTAGCACCACCTTCGCGGCCCACCCTGACGAGGCCTTTGCTATCTCAGCAGCTGTTCCCTCCTAATCTGCCCTCCAGGCTTGCTGCCATCATCCACATAGACTTTTTTTATTTTCAAGTCTTCAAAATGCTCAGTGTCTGTGCACCTACCTTCTCCCCTGCCTGGAATGCTTTCCCTTTTCCCTCCTTCCCTGCACCTCTCAGCCTGGCTCTCTCCTATCTTCAGGTGTTACCTTAAATGTACCTTATTAAACAGGTGCTGCCTTATTTCCTCCCAACATCACTGCAAATCGTTATGTTTCTTTGGTAGATTTAAGATGGATAAAAGGGGCATTCACGTCCTTTGCCTTGAGCCTGGGCAGGTTCTGTGGCTGCTTGTCCAAGAGGATACTGCGGAAGGGAGACTGTGCCAGTTTCCAAATTTCGACAGCTTGCATTTGCTGTCTCTTGGAATGGGAACTTGGGGAAGACATCCAAAATAGAAAAAGTTTAACTTTCAATTACCACGCTATAGGGATGCCCAAGCTAGCCACATGGAGGACTCCTTGTAGAGAAGGATGCCCAGCCAGTTCACACACCAGACATATGAGTGTGAAAAAGCCTTCAGGTGACTCCAATCTTAGCTACCGTCTGATAGCATTCGTAGGAAGGACCCTAAAGGGGAGCTGCCCAGCTAAGCCCATGTACCCCAGACCCATAAGAGGTAATAACTGATTGTTTTAAGACAATACAATTTGTTTGTTGTAGAGCAATAGATAAGTGGAAGAGCTTCCCTATTGTGTATTCTGATGACATCCTATTACTTTTCCTTTACGGAATACACGTGGTAAACATTGATATCTGTTTTTCTCGGTTTGGGTTTCTCAGAAGCAGAACCTGAGACAAGCATTTCATTGCAGGTGGTTCCTAAGTCAAGTGGATAACATTTCTTACCTTAGTATATATTTGCTTTTCTCTTCCCAATAAATATTCTAGTGCAAAGCTGCCATAATATTCAAAGGACAGAACAGTTTGGAATTGTATTTTCCTTGTTTCTCTCATTATCCAAGGAAGTGATCCCAGGAAGTGCTGTGAGCAAAACAAGGGTGATTCCTCTGGGAATCATTGAGGCTCCACCCCCCTGGGACCTGCGAGGCGCTGTGGAATACGCCTTAGAACTGTCCCACTGCCCAAGGGGAAACACAAGAAAGCTTGGGTGTTAATTCGCCAACTTTCATTCGTCCTTGGTTAAGGGTCATTTCTGAAATGTCAATTCTTGGACACTTCAGCCTCGGCACATTTCCGAAAATGGAGGGCTGGGCACATTTCTGAGAATGGAGAGTTGCCCTCACTAGAGAGATGCAGGAAGCTGTATGCACATGTTCAGACAATGGTGGGTGACTTTTGGGTGAAAGGCAGGGATGTGGCAACTCTTGGAGTTCTATGGAGCAAGGGACAGGTCTATCTCATTCTTGCTTTATATGTAGTGCCTGGTGCCTGCCAGGCATGAAATGCATATTTGTTGAGTGAATAAAGAAGTGAAAAAGACATCTCATTTCATAAAGACTGTAGCTACAATCTGTAACCCAGCAGGCTCGAATTACAGTTTTGGATTTTGTTCTTGGCCTTTGAAATTCCCCTCCCCTCTCTGGGACTTAGTTCTCTGCATTATGTGATAAAGAAGTTGGAGCTGGTGATTTTCACAAGCCCTTCAGCTACAATATCCTATGACTTAGGAGTAGAATCTACGTAGTCTCATTAGGCCAACAGATGATATTCTAAGCTGAAGAAATTAGTTGTTTTTGTTTTTTTTTAACCGAGAAATGAAATGAGTATTTTAGCAAGAAAGTGCAATTAATGGAATCATGAGAATTACATTAAGATCTTAGGTTGTTTTAAAAAGGAAGGCTAATTATTGCATAAATTGGGCTACGTGTACACAATGGAATTATTTAGCAGCCATTAAAAATCAAGTTTATGAAGAACATTTTATAATATTGTAATACAGGAATGTTATATGTATAAAACGTGTGTACACTCACACTCATGCATTTAGATGTATCTAGAAGATAAAAAGGAACATCTGAGCTATTATTTTAGGTTAGTGGGATAATAGGTGATTTTTATTCTCAGATTTAAACTTATTTACACCTTCTAAATTGTGAACAACAGACATGCATTATTTTTATGATCCAAATATATTTAACAAATGTGCACATAAATGTGTTTAAAAGGTGCAAAGAAAAGACAAGGAAATGCAATCAAGGAAGCATTTCCCGGCCCCTCTGAGCTCACTTGCTTGCTCAGAGGAAAGCTCTGGCACTTTCCTCACACAGCCATTGAAAGTATTAAGAGTGAAAAGTGCTGCATATGATACAACGTTAGGTGCATATTCAAGGACTATCATGAGACCTGTATCTCTGCTGAATTCTTTTATCCTCAGTATCTGTACCTGTAACATGGGTATTACAATATTGAATTCACCTACTGGCTACAAATATGAAAGAATGTAATTATAAAAATGCTGGTATACTTAAGGACAATTAAGTTTTCATGAAAGATAATGAGAAACAAAACCTGGGAAACTTAGTAAAGGGCTTTGTACGAAATAGAGTTTCAAAGGCAGGGGAAGGACAGCCTTGCTTTATTCTACCAAGGTCTGGGTCCTGGATGAAATGGTGGGTGCTCTAGTTTCAGGGGAGATCAGTGGTGCTGAGGGCCTTGATTTGAACTTAGAGAAGAGGGAGTTGAGGGGGAGCAATTTGATCACTGTTTTCATGCATTTTCAACATATTCATGTGAATAAAGGAGCAGTCTTACTTTATGGTTTCTTAGACTGTGTTATGGGCTGAATCGGGCCCTTCTTCAAAAACAAAAACTTGTATGTTAACGTTTCAACCCATAATACATCCTAATGTAACTATATTCAGAAATAAGACCCTTAAATAACTGATCAGGTTAGAATGAGGCCCTCAGGGTAGGCTCTAATCTAATGTGGTTGTGTCCTTGTAAAAAGTGGGAGAGATTTCAGGAGCACACAGCACAGAGGGATGACCGTGTGAAGAGGCAACAACAGGGTGACCATCTGCAAGCCCAGGAGAGCGACCTCAGAGGAAACCAGCCCTGCAGACACATTGATCTTGAACTTCCAGCCTCCAAAGCTATGAGAGAGTAAATTTCTGTTGTTTAAGCCACCCAGTTTATGGTTTTTGGTTGTGACAGCCAAAGGAAATTAATACAGATAGTATTAATTAATTGAGTGACCCATGGGTTCATATGTTCAACATGTATATGGGCCAACATGTATATAGGCTTACAGAGATAAAGCACAGTACAGGTGTGTCTCAGTCAGCTCAAGTAGTTATAATAAAATACCAGAGACTGAGTGGTTTGAACAACCCATTAACCTATTATTTATTTCTTATAGTTCCAGAGGCTGGAAAGTCTGAGATCAAGGTGACCCCAGATTCTGTTCATGGTGAGGGCCCCATTCTGTCTCCTTGTGTGTTTATGTGGCCTTTCCTCTGTGAATGAGTATGGAGAAAGCAATTTCTTTCCCTTCCTTTTATCAGGGCACCACTAATCTCCTTATGAGAGTCACACCCCCTCACCTAATCTAAACCTATTTACCTCCCAAAGTCTTCAATTCCAAATACCATCACATTTCGGGTTAGAGTTTCAACATATGAGTTGGGGAGCATAAGCATTTAGTCCATAACAGGGTGCTAGAACCTAATTTGTACAGACAAAAGCCAGAGGGGGACAGATTTTTGATTCTGCATGAAGAGGCAATACGGACTCAGTAATCTGAGAGTGGCTGCCCAAAACAGCTAGCCCATCAATGAATAGACATCTTTTTTCAGGTCCTAATTCAGTTGTTCCCCACTGGTCTGGAAATGGCCAAGGAAAATAGGAGGTGTGCTCCCAACATTGCAGTGATGAGTTGGTGGCAGATAGTATTTGCCAAAAATGATCATAGTAGTCCCATATGCTTTTGCAATGTAATGCTAACACCTTCATCTACAGTTGAGATCTATGTTTCTTCCTCTTGAATTTGGGTAAGACTAGAGTTCCCGGAGAGCCAGTCTGCTCTAGCCTCGCTCTGTTCAAGTT
>NW_016107452.1:2776496-2830161 GCF_001604975.1 Cebus imitator | reverse complement strand
TTTTAGTAGAGATGGGGTTTCACTATGTTGACTGGGATGGTCTCAATCTCTTGATCGTGTGATCCACCCGCCTTGGCCTCCCAAAGTGCTGGGATTATAGGCGTGAGCCACTGCGCCCAGCCTCTGTTCAAGTCTTTGCAGCCCAGGCCCCAGATGTGAAAGCCAGAAAGCCTTCCAGGTGATCCCAATCCTAGCCACCATTTAACTTCAAACTCCTGAAGATACATTGAGCTGGAACTGCACAGCTCAGAACTGAATTTCTGACCCACAGAGACTCTGAGAGATAATTAATAAATATTGTGGTTTTAAGCAACCAAGTTTTGGGGTGATTTTTTTTTCCACTGCAATAAATAACTACTCAGATTTAAAGAACGGGGAAGGCATAAACTGATATATCACTAAGCTGCTTTTAATTCCAAGTCTGTACCTGTGTCATCATCATTCATTACCACTAATATAATACGATTAAAGGTTTCTCCATGGGCAAGCAAGGTTCAGGGAGGAAGCCAGAGGGCTTGGGCTTAATATAGCCACCTTCTCACTTTCGATGCTGTTTAAATGATGACTTATGCATGTATGGTGTATTTTTCATTCCAGTTTGCCCTGTGTAAACACATTTCTTCAGCCTTGTTATTAACAATGGCCAAGTGGAAATTAATCAGTGGAAAGAGAGCCAGCTCTTTAATTGATGATTGTGAATGCGGAGTTGGGATAAGGTCCTGTGAAAGCATAGAGCTGCATTACTTATACATTTTTCCTCTGACATTTTTTCCTGCCACTAATTCTCAAAAGCAGGCATAGGCTCTATTTAAGGCAATGCAGAAACATCTCTAAAGGAGGTGAACATAGACAACAGTCTCCTGAATGGGATCTTTTCTTCCAAACCACCCTTCATCCCACTAAGCCCCTTAGCTACAGTAGGGTTATTGGAATTTTAAAAATTGTCTTCCTCATTCCATTAACTACTTTTTGGATTGTATTACCAAATTTGATGAATATTTTGGCACAACATTGAAATTAATTTGTAATATCACCTGTAATTATCCATTTTCATTCTCAATAACAGATTTAATAGTTAAGAATATAGAATACTATACTGCTTCTTTCTAAACAGAAGAATCTGAGGCAAATATAATCTATATCTACCATGAACAAATGTCTATGTTCTAGACGAGAAAGAAACCTCAGCGAAGATGTTTTCTCTTAGACTTCTTTATCGTTCAAGTGCCTGGCATTGTTCCTGACAAATCGTATGTGCAAATAAATGCTTGAATAATAAATACGTAGTAGATGCTGGAGTAAATATGGCATGGAAAAGAATGTAGACACTTGTGCGTTTGTTTAGGGAGGTGATGTGTGTGTGTGTGCATGTATCTCCTATCTTGGGGCAAACATGGTGCTAGCCGCCAAAGATGCAAAGATACAAAAAGGCACCTGTAATCTTTACCCTCACAAAACTTAGATTCTAATTGAAAAGATGATCATTAATTGAATAAATAAAAAATGGTGCATGTGTTGAGTATGTAGAACAGCCAGAAACCTATTCTATGACTAAAAAATATATTAGAACAACCATACTTAGACAACAAATTTGGTATAATTTAGTGAAGCTCTACTCTTGGACATATACTTTACTAAAATGTGTACATATATTCACCAAAAGACACTTAATAGCTTGTTCCTAAGAGCACTATTTGTCATAATTCCAAAATGGTAATGACATAAAATACACATTGAAATTAGAATAAATGTTAAAGTTGTGGTATATTTACATAATCAAATACTGAGCAGCAATAAAAGGAAGTGACCTACAGCTATACAGAACAATATTACGAATCTAATCAACATAACATCAAGTCAAAGTACACACTATATAATCCCACTTACATGAAGTACAAAACTAAGAAACTTAATCTGTGCTATTCAAAATAAGATCGTGGTGACTGTGGCTGTCTCATGTCTCAACTGCAAATGGGCATGTGCTGGGGGCTGGGGGTGATGCCTGTGTCCTGATTTCTGATTTAAGAGTTGTACCAGAAATGTACTCATTTTGCTGTACATTTGTTCATATGCATGTTATACAGTAATGTAGAAAGATAAAATGGTTGAAGGCTCTCTATTGTCTGCAAGTTTAATCCTAAAGTCTTGTGAATGAAAATATGACTCTTTATGGTTGAGTGATGATCTACTCTTTGCACCTTATTTTCTTCCACCAACTGCCGATCTTTGCCTGACAGAAATAGCCTCATTTCTCAAGCATGTCTTCCTCTTTTCCATCTTCTTGATTCTATAAATGTGGTTTTCTCGACTGACATACTCCATTACCCTTCTGCATCATAAATATCCCTTCTCATTGGATACCCAGGCTCAGCTGTGATGTTATATTTAGTAAAAAGTCATCCCAAATTGCTCCATCCACCCCTATAATCCACCTCATGTGTTGTCCAGTTTATCTGTTGTATTTCTAATCATGATTTATTTAAAGTTATCCCTTTACATGTTTTATTGCCTACCTCCAGACCTCTACAGGCTGAGCAACTTCAGGAAAGGAAACATTTCTTGGACTTCATCTTCTAAGTACCTGGCATAGTTCCTGACATACCATATGTGCTAATAAATGCTTGAATAATGAATGCATGAGAGGATGCTCGAATAAATATGACTTGGAATACAGGCATAACTAGATTGTCAGATAAAAAGGAAACTGGGGAACCCCAATTTGTAGAAACAGTGAAACTATCAACTCAGATGATTATCCCAAGCAGGAGATGAGACAGTTAAAGCCTTCCAGAGAAGTGATGTCACCAGACAGAATTATTGATGCAGGTGGGAAAGCCGGATAAAGGAAAGGTAGAGTGCATGCATGCACACACGTGCACGTATACACACGCATGCACCCGTGTGCACACACACACACACACACCCCCTACACACACACAGACTTCCAAACAAATGAATGCTAAAGGCAGCTTCCACACAACAGAAAAATACAGTTGCCTCCCTTATGGCTTATCCATGCATCTAATTCATGTACCCATTTACTCACTAATTCATTCATCCACAACTCTTTATTCAGCAGTGATTACATGCTAGGTATCATTCTTGGTGCTAGACGTTACAGGTGACTCAGTCACTGCCTATAAAGAGAGGAAAAACATGCAAACATGTTATTAAGTTGATCCAAACCTGATTATTGAGAACCAGGAAATGTCTAGCATTGCATCTACTCTTGATGTCTTTGGGATCATCACTTTGTTTATATGAACCATTTCTAAATACTCCTCAAATCACTTGAATTGTTTATCAGCTATCACATTTTTCTTGTATGTATTCCATAGGCAATGCACCATGTTTTCCTTTTGGAAGCTAATAATTAGAGAGAGAGAGAGAGGAAGAATAAGAATGAGAAGGAGGAGGAGGAGGAGATGTTTAGTAAAATTTATTCTAAGAATTTAAAATACACACTTTATATAATTTTCTCAAGAAAATGTTTCAAACTTTCCACTGGAAAACACTGAGAACACTGAGAGGCTTGGTGAAGCATTACCTCTACTTGGTTGATAAACAGGTCACCAGCAAAAAAGGGTTATAGTGATAAAACGTCACCTATTTTGTATCCTAATGTCTCTTAAAATGTTACTTCAGCACTTTGAGGACCTCTTTTTCAAAAAATATTTAAATATACTGAAAACCAGAACTCAATAAGTAAACCTCAACTTCCTTTCTTTTCTACTTTTCTGGGTGTGAATCACAACCATTCCAGTCGGTAAATGACCCCAGGGAGAATGGAATACTCCCTCTCGTGTGCTCTTACCTTATATATATATCACTATATACCAACCTCTGTCTATATATCTGTGCAGAGGTATATATATCACTGCCCTTAGTAATTTGGTTGTGTACCTATCTCTTGCCTTTGACTTTAAACTTGTGGAGTGAAGGTTAAAGATTCCAGATCTTTAATCTTTGCATCATTAACCTTGGGTTCAATGAATGGTACATTCTGGAGATGTGTTTGTGGAATAAACTGAATTGTATGAGTGTCTTATCTTTGGCTGTTTTCCAAATTATTTCTCCAAAGACACACATTGGAAGTAGTCTATTTAATGCTTGGCCTTGATTTTCTTTCTATCAGATACTTAGATTCCAAATAGATTTGCAATGATGGTTAAAGCACTGGGTTGGTAAACATCTCCACAGAGGTTCTAGACATTGATGTTTTACTTGTGTGTGGAAAGATACACTATCATGTGCAGGCACATTTCCCCAAACAGAGAACAAGAGGATATGTGTGATGTCATCCCTCTGGGAATCCCACTGCCCAGTAAAGTAGGAAATCTGCCTTTCAAATTTGGCATAGCCGTGGGCTGCTCAACTGTCACTTTCTTCTCACATTTATTCTGAGTGAGCACAATCCATCCATCAGTGCTTAAAGAGTTTTCCAACAGTACATTGACCTTGAATGCGGCACATTGATTTTCAGTAACGCACCGCAAATAGGGTCGTTACTGAGTCACCCAACAGTGAATGTGATTGGGAACAGATTCCTGAAATTCCGATAGGGTGCCAGCTGCCTCGGATGATGGATCAGCCTACTGAAAGCCATCAATCTTTGCTGGGGTCTTGAAAACGGTGACACCTGTGTGAAATTTATCATTATGTACAACACCGGGTAAAACATGAGACCATAACCAGGCTTTTCTGCAACAGTGCGGCCTCTTGGCTGAATGGTCTGTTTTGTTTGCCGCAGTATTTATTTACTGAAATGCTTTCTGGAAAAGGACCCACTTGGTGAGGGTGACAAAGATGTAAGCACTATAGGGAATTACATCTGCAGCAAGGATTGAGCGATAGATAAAAAGCCTATGTC
Organism: Cebus imitator; assembly: GCF_001604975.1. Classification (NCBI taxonomy): domain Eukaryota; kingdom Metazoa; phylum Chordata; class Mammalia; order Primates; family Cebidae; genus Cebus; species Cebus imitator. Next base: position 2,825,291 of record NW_016107452.1, on the reverse strand, counting down.
TTAAGCTGTTAGAGGTTAACGCCAGATCAATTAAGGTGATTGTTTCCTAGATTGCGTTGGACAAATGTACACCTATAAAGAGGGACATGAGCACAACCAGAAGGGAAAAACAAAGAGAAATTAACTGATGTTAGACTCCAAATCAAACTGGAAAATGATTTTGTGTTCTTGTGAAATGCTGAATTATCTTAATGAGGAGCTTCTTTTCCAAGTGGAACGTCTAGGTCCCTTTTTCACTTGTGTGTAAGAAACCTTAGTATACATAAAGAGGTTTATCAAGGACTGGATAATAGTAGGTGCCATGTAATTTTGCAATAACGTGGTTTTTGGAATGTGTGTCCTTTTTTTGAGAAATGGTAGTGTGTTTTATAACTCATAATAATCGTCACTTGTAGAGTATCTGCTAGGTGCCAGTTGCCACTCCAGGGACATTACAAGCCCTGAACTAACTTCCTAATAACTTCAGCATGTAGATTTGACTTTATTGCCACTTTACAGATAAGGAAAATGAGGATCAGATATCTTGAAGAAGTTGCTCAGGCTTATATCATTATCACTGGCAGAATGAAGATTGGAAATCTGGCTTCTGATCTTTGAGTTCATCTCCTCCATACTTTCCCCTATGGTTCACTCTTGCATGCTGAGCATGAGAAGTTAAGTCATGGGCATTTAGATATATTACCTGGTTCTAATATTGCCCACCTTAAAAGAAGCAAGTTAGAGCAGATTGCACCTTGATCCCTTGTTCCAACAGGTTAACAGATATTACTGGGCATGTGCAGTTTGCAAAGGTGCTCCTTTGAGAGATGCCAAGCTCATGATTATACTTCCCTAATTATAAGCTTTTTGCAAGAGGGAAAGTGTTTGGAGGGGTCTGAGTCTTATAATTGATGTTTGTGAATGCATGCCCCAACCCACCATCTCTCCTTGTTGCAGACAATCCAGTGTTGGATGTACGTGATCCTCCCTCACCAGTCTCAGGGGTTGATAGCCAGGCAGCACCTATAGTAATGATAGGCAAGGCCACCATGGGTCAAAACTAAGCTCACGCTACTTACAGCAAGATTTGGAAAATGCTTACCTCACTTCTTTTGACAAATAAGCCCTGCATTGTTGAGGAACTCAGTGTTTGCAGCCCAAGTGAGCCGCCTGATGAGATTCTGCATGCTCCTAGAAGTCTTCTCTTTCTGACTTACTTTTTGGATCAGCTACAAAGGTCTGGCTCCAAAATATTGCTTCCTTCATTTATTCATTCATTCATTTCAATCCCCACTTCCCTCCCAAATTCAAGTTTGAGTCTCAGAGTGTCTGACATGCCTCTGGGCTGTAAGTCTTTTATAAAAGTGATGTCTTCTTTGTCTTTTTTATTTTGAACATCATGTATGAAGTTTTGGAAATAGAAGAACTTCCATGCATGCTCTTTAAAAGACAAAAATATGTTAACAGAGAGACTCATCATGTTTCAGAATATTCTTCCACCTCACAGAGGCTGTGAAGCCACATAGGATAATGTTGCTGAAGCACATGGCCTTTCTATGAGGGTGACATGGGGAGAAGGAACTGTCCTGGGATTTATAGGCTCATAGTGGAAAAATGTAGCTGCTATGATGTTCCATATTTGTCTCATATGCAGCAGAAATTTTACAACTATCTATTAAAAAAGCATAATTATTCATTAAATTAGTGGATGCATAAACTCCTCTTGAATGAATTTATAGCCACAGAGTGAATGAATACTGCAAACAACTAAACATTTGTCAAATAAGTGGATGGATATCTATTCATTGAATGACTTTAGACACAACTTGGCTGTGTTAAGTTTCCCACAGTGCTAGGAATTCAAGCCGAACTGATACAGCGGACAACTTTGAATCTAAACTTGTCAATGTGTTGTGTTCAAACTGTCTGAATATCTAAACTCCCTAAGTACGCAATTGATGGAACTGACTACACAGAAATCTGTTCTCAAAATTCCAAAAACTTCCCCATCATTCTGGTTTCTGTGTCTAAAGATAAACCTCCCACTCATTTTTGCTATTCATTTTCTCATTTTTGAATGACCAGAAAAATGGTATCCTGGGTGGTGGGCATACTGTGTGTGTTCAAGGAATGAATGGGGCTTCATAAACATCTATTCCAAGTGCTATCAGTATCCATAAAGGAAACCCGATACATGACAAATGTGATTAGAAACGACTGTCAAATAATGACAAATCAGTTCTAATAAAAACAGACACAGTCTTAACAATTACTTGAAATGCAGGTATTTATCAGACGGGGAAAGATTTTAAATGACCCTATTGCATTAAAGAAATCGAACTGATGGAATTTTAAATATGCAGCTTGGCCATTTCACTTTGTTCACGCCTTCCCCCTCACCAGGCTCCTTGCAGAGAAATGGGGTGGGAGTGAATTTAAACAAAGAGTGTTCTAATGTGCCCTGGAGTGTTCACATTTTTTACCAATGTTATCTCCAGAGTTCAACTCTGCAGAAAAATGAGACCACAGTCTAGAGGAGAGTGGGCCAGATGACAGCCTCTCAGACTCCAATTGTGAGAAACAATGGAGAGACACATACACACACACACACAGCTGAATACACTCTGCGTGGGTGGGAGGTGCGACTGGGCCCCTTGGTAGCTGTCCTCAAAGGGGCACTTATTATTAATGGAAACATCCAGATAGATTGACTTATGGAAAATAGCTAACCAACAGGACTTCGATGATTAGAAATCCTTCTCTTTCTCTCACTACCAATGCACTCACCGTCTTTCTCTATTTTGGGGACTTTAAACAAATCCTGGGAGTCTAGCCACAAGACACCAGAATATCGAATGAAAAGCTTGCCCACTGTTAACTTCCTGTAGAAGTGGTGGTCATATTCAAACACCATCGCTAGTAACAATAATAATAATGACCCTGATAATGATCAGGATATTTAGTCTTTTCTTTTGCCTCCATGATTTTAGTTCATTAATATAAAAATTCTTTAAAAGTTCTAGAAAAATTAAATGAATTGCTATCATCTGACATTTAGTCATAGCTGTCCCGATGACAGGTCTTGAGCTAAACATTGTATAGGTTTTATGGGGCCTGAAGATCAAATGTTTAGAGGACTCTTTTCAGGAAAAATAATACAAAAATTAGGTGTGAAAGTAAATATTTGTTGAGAATGAGAAGATTACAAATTTAAACCAGCTGTAACTACTACAAACATTTCCAGGGTCTTAGAAAGAGCCTCTGTAATGGAAAGGACTCAAGACTTAAGCTTCATTGGGTTCAGTGAGGTGAGCCTGCTTCTCACATGATTTGGGATTATATTATCTAACCCTCTCCAGTAGCCTACAAACTAGGTACAACAATTTTGGTATACTGCAGAGTAAGAGGCTATGGCTCAAACAGGTTAAATCACTGAAGACCTCAGATTACAGGGCCAGGATTTGAACTGAGCCTTAAGACCAAAGATCTCACACACACACACACACACACACACACACACACACACAGAGAGTTCCCTCACAGTGAATCCTGCATTCTAAATGACCCCTCTAAATGAAAAGATAAACTTCTCCTACCGTATGAGTCAGAGTAGGAGTTTCTGGACTTGGGTACACAGGGTCAATATCCTAACAGTTATCAGCATCAGTTAAGATTGAGGAAGAAAAGAAAGGAGAGGGGGAGTAAAGAAAGGAGGGAGGAAGGAAGGGTGGAAATTCATGCCAACGCCCATTTTTTGATTATTAGCCTGTGCTTGGTCATGATGTCATAAAGCGAGTCCCTGTTGAGAGACCTTTATCTTCTTAAAGGGAGGACCACACGGTAGGATGTTTCAGTGGTTGAGGACTGGCTATTGTCTATGTGTTCTCCAAGAGAGCAAGGCGAGCTTCGGAATGAAGAAAGCTTCATCTTGTTCAACATGACTGCTCTGGCATGAATTATATCCTTTCTAAATCTTCACTGAAAAAAAAAAAAAGATCCTTTTAACTGAATGTGGGAACGTGTGCATCCTCCAGTATATTTGTCCTTTATATTCTTCATATGGAGAATAATTGCCATAGAGTTAAGAATAGGCAGGAAAGGCTTTTTTTTTTTTTTAAATTGTTTTCCAGAGACATACAGAGTATGTCTGTTCAGTTGCTGGAGGGGTGGGGTTGGAGGGTAAAGAGGACGCAGGCAACAAAGATTCTAAGTGAATAAAAGACACCTTGTTATCCACTGTCTTTGATCTGTGTGTCAGTTTCAATGCAGTCTGTGGTCATCCAAGTGGCAGCAAACAGCTACCTGGGAATGTCACTGCATAGATGAGTTCAGGTGTGGACATGCTCTTCCAGGGGGATGTGGGGAGGATAAATGACTGAGGCCAAGGTCAGCAGACAAGCTGCCCAGCCGGCTGGATGCTTTGTGTGAGCTTCCTGTTTACCCTGGAGCCCCATGTCCAGTCATTGTCCTTCCACACTGGGTGGACTTCCCATCTTTCTGCACAAGAATTTGGAAAAAGAGAAAAATCAGAAACACATTGTCCAGGCCAACATGGCTGGAAGCAGCATGGAGGTTTAGAAAGAGCACGAGCCTGGAGATCAGAGAGCACTAGTGTGAGTTCTCAGGCAGGGCCTTGGGACTGTCATTTCAGCTCTGTAAGGCATTATTAACTCATCCACCAGATGAAAACGATAGAAACATCTACGTCACAAAATGGCGTGATGGCTAAATGAAAAATACATGCAAAGTGTCTAGCACAATGCTTCGTTCTTACTAAGCATTAAAAAAAAAACCCTAATAGATACTAGTAGCTGTATTACTAGTAGGATGGTGGTGGTCACTGTCGTGGGAAGAGGAGGAGGAGAAGTTGCAGGCTGGTGGTGGTAACCATTATAGTGTTAGCGGTAATAGTATGAAGAGGAAGAATTGTGGTAGGGTGGTGTTGATGGCAGTTGTAGCAGTAACATCAGTAGGAGTTAAAATAGAGTGGTGGGAATGGTAGCTCTTGTAATCGCGGTAGGAATGGCAGCTCTAATACTATGGTGGTGTTAGGTATAGTAATAACAGTAGTAGGGGGAGAAGTTATTCCAAGATGATGGGGGTAGTTGCAGGAGGAGATGGAAGATGAGTAGGTGGGGGTGGTCGTTGTAATATTAGTATTAATGGTAGGTAGTAAGAGGAACAGGAGGAGTTGTAATCGGGTGGTGTTGATGCCAATTATCACAGCACGAGAGGAACAAGCTGGATTTTTAATAGAGTGGCAATGGGGGTACCTGTAGTAGAAAGAAGAAGAGAAGAAGGAGGAAGAGGGCTTTAGTGGAGTGATGACAGTAGTCATTGCAGTATTCATAGGGATAGAAATAAAAATAGGAAGATTTAGACATTGTAATAGTAGACAAGGTGCAATTGCTCATGCTTGTAGTCCCAGCACTCAGGGAGGCCAAGCGGGTGGATGTTTTGAGTCCCGGAGTTGGAGACCAGCCTGGACAAGATGGCGAAACTCCCCTCTACTAAAAATACAAAATTCAGTCGGGCGTGGTGGTGCACGCCTGTAGTCCCAGCTGCTCTGGGGGCTGAGGCGGGAGACTCACTTGGGCTTGGGAGGTCGAGGGTGCAGTGAGCCCTGATGGTGGCACTGCACTCCCGCCTAGGTGATAGAGTGAGCTGTCTCAAAATAAATAAATAGATAGACAGACAGACAGATATCATACTAATAGTAACAGTAATGGTAACAGTCATAATAATATAGATAGGGATAGTAAGACCAGGTTTGATAAGTGTGCTTCCCGTCTTCCTGAGCCCATGCTCTCAAGATTCCCAGGATGGGTTGAGTAGTGATTACTGTATGCTGGTTAGTTTTGAAAATGTTCTAATGTTACAGAATTACAACACACACACACACTCACACACACACACACACACACACACAGAGAGAGAGAGAGAGAGAGAGAGAGAGAAAGAAAGAAGCTTCCCCTATACAAATTAAATAATTTCAGAATTTCGAGGAGATGATCCTGGAGTGTACCCCATGGGGAGCAGTGAGTTTTCTGAGGGATACATACGGGGCACACACCTGAGTGATGATGAATGCCCTGGTCTGTTCATTACCCTTGGCAGTAGTGAAAAGCTTAATCAAAGGGAAAGAAAGGAGGGATTGGCATTGATTTTGTGCCTACCCACTATCATACCAGACATTGCCACTTGCCTCATTTACTCCTCTGCAGAATGCCAAGAGAGAAGACGTTTATTCACAAAACAAAGGCTGAGGATGTGTGGAAACTTGGCCAAGCTCACACAGCTGGTACAAGGAGAGCTGGGATTCCAATCCAGGGTGATCCTTTCACCAGGGGACTGCCCAGATTCCTGCAGCCCTCGCTTCTCCCTCTTCTGAGGTCTGTGTTGGGTTACTGAGCACAGAAATCTTAGTGCTTAAGGTTTTCTTACTAACTTATGAGTATTAATTTGTCCTCATCTAGACTATAAACGTCTCAGGAGGAACCAGGGAATTATCTTTGTATCATACATGATACCCTTTAAAAAACAAAGAACTTTCTTGCTTAACTATGATGTGCTGGCAGTTGCCCTCAAGACAAAGGCAATGTATTTATTTGTATAAATAACCAGAGGAAAATTGAACCAATGCCTGGACATATTTTTTCTCGAAAGAAAACAGACATTGATGTGAAATAGAGGTGGATTTAGATCCACCCCAACCCTTATTTTTTTGAGAAATAAGAGAATAGCAAATTACATTGCTTCCCTGAATCTCAGTGTCCACATCTCTAAAGCAACCACTTTTCTCTTCAGTTGCTTGGAGATAAACTTGTGAGACATGCAACTTGATGCCTAGCAATTGACGTGCATGGGAGTAGCTATAGGCAGACGAGGTACTGGAGCCCTGACTCAGTCACTTACTAGTTATACGAGCTTGGGTAGGCTATTAGCTACTCATTGCCTCGGTTGTTTTCGTCTGTAAAATACAGTGGTAAGAATAGGAGCTCACACAAGAAAACCTTTCTGAATGAATATGCAGTTAGGGTACTCAGGTCTCTCTGATACACAGTGGATATTCCGTAACTTCTAGAAATTAGCATCAGTTATTTTTCGTAATGATAGAAGATGCCATGAGCACATGAGATAGAAAATCGCGCTTTACAGAGAAAGAAACATTGAGATGGGCCTTGAAACACAGGCTGTTTTCTGAACGGCCATGCATTCCAGGCAAAGGAAACGATATAGGCATGGCAGTGGGGAAGGGTGTGGCCTTCCTAGAGGATTGGGAACGAAGTTATGGATAATATCTCTTGTCCACGTTATACCTCTGGGATGCTGGGAGAAGATGAGTGAAGCAGAAGTTGAAAGCTGCTTTCCTGGTGCATCTGGGATGACCAACCTCAAATTCTGACATTGGCAACATTTGTACATTTATATTCGACTTACCCTTCGTGTATTTTACTCTGCACACTGTGTACTGATTTGTCACTTTTTTAGGGTAAGATTATGTCTCTGAGTAAGCTGATTAGTGTTAGACTGATTGTTTTAAAATAACTCGAGCGGCATCTGAATTTATTTACATACATGATATTGCCTTCTATAAACACAGCTGTATGCAGAAAGAAAATTCAACGGTATTTTAGGAAGTTAAGCCAACAGTTTAGCTGTAATAAAGGCAGCTTTCTCATTCTGGTTTCTCTTTATTTTTTTCTTTCTGGACTAAGTTTTTCTGCAAGGGCTGGGCCTAAATGCTTCTGCCCAGAAAAGTCTCAGGGAGTGGGAGAGTTGATGCTCTGCTGGCCACGGAGAATGTCTGTCAGGAGGAGGCAGAGTGTGTCTTTAGGGAGGTGGCCTCTCCTGGCACCAATTCCAGGAAGCGAGGCCATGCTGACTTTCAGGCCAACATGGAAACAGTCATGAGTCTTAGGACTGTTTCATCATACTTCTATGTAGGGCAAGGCTTTTCTGATTTTGTTGGTTATACATGTATTTATAGAAAAACATTCTGTGTTGCCTGCCTCTGTGTTGGGTTCTGGAGATTCAGTGATTGATAAACAAGGAAGATGCAGACCCTGCCCTCATGAACCTTATAGTCTACAGGTAGAGTCAGGTGATTGGTACACGGTATGAAAATGACTATGTAAATGCTATTATGATGAATGCAATCAATTATTAGGTTGGTGCAAAAGAAACTGTGGTTTTTGCAATTAAAAGCCTAATTGTGAAAAACTTACTTAATTTTGCATCAACCTAATACAAGGACATGCAATGGGCCATGTCTTGAGAGGAGGAAGCAAGTGATAAAATAACATTGCTCTTCGGAAGTGGCATTTACACTGAGAACTAAGGGATGAATGTGGATTGGCTAGGTGAAGAGGCAAGGAAAGACTGTTAGCTTGAAGGGACGAACTTGGTGCATTCAAAGGAGGAGAGAGAGGTCAGTGTAGCTGAGTAGATGAGAGTGAGGCGAGGGTGCAGAGGAAGTCAGAAGCCAGACCAATAAGGCAGGTGTGGGCCATGCTGTGGATTTTCACTTTATCCCTTGAACAATGGGAATCCATCAATGGGTTTAAGGCATGGAGTGACATGGTCAGATTCGTGTTTCAAAATGACCAGGAGAGAACGGATTGATAGGAGACATGACAAGGGACGTGGCACATCAATTGGCCACTGCAGAGGTGTACGCAAGAGGGGAGGGTGACGAAGATGAGGGTAGAGGCGGCAGAGACAGAAATGAGCAGTCAGGTTGAGATCCAAGCTGGGGATTTGATCAGTGCGGCTCTCGTTTCCCTGGACGTGTGGAAAGGGAAGTATCATGTTCAATGACAATTTTGTTTGTTTGTTTTTGGCATGAGTACATGAGTGGGAGTGACACCGCTCAAGGAAACAGGGGAAGATAGAAAGAACCAGGCTAGGGGTAGAATGTAAAAATTAAGAGCGTTTTTTTGGCTGACATAAAATGTATGATGATTATAAACTTCTAACAGAAGTTGGGGGAAGACAGAGGTGTATAGGTCTGAACATTGGAGAGGGACTCTGGGTGGAGATTTTGTTGGAAAGAGAGAAAGTAAGTATGTAAAATCATGAGAGTGGATGAGATTACGGAGAAAAAGAGGACGAGGGTAGCAGGAGAGGTTTATGAAAATGTGAGTTCCCTGAAATCATCCCTGCCGATTCAAGACATTGCAGTCAATTCCAAGTTCTGCCTGGGGAACAGGTGTCTGAAACAAGTTTTGTGTACTGTAGGATGGGACTCAGAGAAGTAAGGTGTGCACGCAAAACACGGCACCAGTTCCAACAAGAGGATTTACACCGTTTGCCCTCCATATGTATCACAATGCAATCCACAGAGGATTTGTGTCAGCACTCCGTTGTGGCACACGTTGAAGCACACTTTTGGCACAGGAGGGAATTATTGGCCCTGGTGCTAGATCAGTTTCTCTTAGAATGTTGACTGCAACACATTCTTCTTTGGATTATTTAAGCTTTTGTTATTTTTCAGTCCATTGCCACAAAGTCTTCTGAGTAAAATAGAAGAGCTTCCTAGTGCCCAATAAGAGAAAGAAAATGCAAGAAGGAAAATGTTAGTAAGAGATTCATTTTGCTCTAAAAATGCCTCCATGTGGAAGTTATCTTGGTGGAATTGCTTAAAAAATTTTATTGGCTAACGTTAAGAGGCAGTTTAGTGGAAGCCAGAATGGTCCCTGATCCCAGCTCTGTCATTCACTAGCTGTGTTACCTGGCACAACTCACCTTCTCTGTGCCTCCTAATCAAACATTTCTGTTAATAGTCCTAATATATAGAAGCACTTCCTTGGTGATAGCTCTCATCATTTTCATATCAGTTTTAGCAGCCTAGACCTGAGAGGGAAACCTCTAGTTTGTCCAGAATCAATTACTGATTACTTCAGTGGCTCCAGGCAACCACATATCTTGAACCATATTTTCCTAGAACAGACAAGAGTTTATTTTATTCAAAGCCCCCACAGAGACCATTCCTCTTGTTAATGTTAAAGTAAAATGGAAGCTATAAAATATGAGAGAAAAAAGCCTTTTATGTGCAAAGGTATTTATCACAGCATCATTATCGCAGCATATTACATAAAGTTGCTTTATGTACATCTGAGTTAGTACATGTACAAATGTACTTGATGTGTGCAAACATGTTATTTTTGCTAAAAAAATGTGTAACTGGGGATGGAAAAGAAACACTAAATGTACATTGTCTATTTCTGTAATTATTGAATGCCATTGAGTAGTGGGATTTATTTTTCTTTATATAAAAAAGAAATATATAAAAAGTATAAATATGTAAAGAAGATTATTTAAAAAATACAAATTGTCCTTGACACAGAACTTGTAGTTTTAGAATCATCTTTATTGAGGTAAAATACATATATGTAATAATAGAATATCTATATATTTATGATATAATTCATAAATTCTGAGAGTATAACTGATGAGTCTTGATGAAGTTATACAGTCATGTAGCCATCTTTATAATAGGGCATTTCCACTATGCTGTGTCCTCTTTTTCTCCCTCATACCCTTTGCGGTTTATTGCCTCCTCCCATCTCAGCCCTGGAAAAAACACTGATTTACTTTCCATGACATTAATTTTGTTGTGTCTAGAATTTCATATAAACAGATCCTACTGCATGTCATCTTTGAGTCTCACTGCCTTCATGTAACATAATACTTTGGAGATTCAAGCATGCTATTGAATTTATCAATAATGTGTTCCCTCTAATTGCTGAATAATATTCCGTTGTGTGGCTGTATCACAATCTATTCATCAGTAGACAATTGTGTGAGTTGTTTCTAGTTATGGGCCAGACTGAATAAAGCTTCTATGAGATCTACTCGATTTACTAGTCTGTAAGCAGTACTAGTCTTTGCATAAACCTAAATTTTCATTTAACTCTGATAAATACCTAGGAATGGGATTCCTGAGTTACGTACTAAATGTGTTATGTTGGTGCAAAAGTAATTGCAATTTCGCCGTTAAAAAATGTATGTTCCAATAGTTCCACATTCTCACCAGTATTGCTGTTACATGACTTTTAACATTTTGGCCATTTTAGTGATTGTTTAGTTGTATCTTCTTGTGATTTTAATTTGTGTTTTCCTAGCAACGATGTGAGTATATTTTCAAGCACATATTTGCCATTTGTTTCTCTCTTCTTTGGGAGAAGTGTCTTCTCACACATTTCCCCAGTTTTTGAAGAATTTTTATTATTCTTATTGTTTAGTTGCAAGATTTATTTTGATGTTCTGGTTGTGATTCCTTTATCAGGTATTTGTTTTACAAGTATATTCTCCTAGTCTTAGTAGTTTTCCTTAACAGAAAAATTTTAACTATGAAAAAGTTTCGTGTATTAACTATTTTTCTTTACACTTCATGATTAGTATTTTTAATTACAAATTAAATGTCTTTAGTAGACATGGACTATCTTGGTTATCTACTTTTTCTTGAAGAAGCTGGTTGGTTGTGTCTTTCAAGAGATGTGTCTATTTTAACAATGTTATCAAATGTATTTAAATGAAGTTCATAATATTCTCTTACCTGTTTAATGTTTGAAATATCTGTTATTTTCACACTTCATATTAATAATTTGGGTCTTCTCTTCCTCTTTCTGCCTCCCCTTCCCTTTGTTCTCTCTTTTATGTGCACACACATAGCCATTCATGTGGCGGGGGGGGGGTGTGTGCGTGTTCAGTCTGGCTAAAGATTTACCAATTGTATAGTTTTTTTTTTTTTTTTTTCCAAGAACGTGCTCTTGTTTCATTAATTTTCTTTCTTGTTTTTTGGTTTTCTACTTCGTCGATTATTGCTATTTCCTTTATAATTTCCTTGCCTCAGGACCTTATTTAAAATTTGCTCTTATAAGTTACTAAGGAGGAAAGGAAGGTCACTTATTTGAGACCTTTTTTTTTTCTAATGTGAGCAATTAATGATACAGTTTTCCCTCTAAGTACTACTTGAGCTACATCTCACAGATTTTGATATATGATGTTTCTATATTGTCTTATTACTCCATATTTGATTCTTAACTTATTTAATAAATTGCAGTTTAATTTTCAAATGTAAGGATTTTCCATATAGCCTGTTGTTATTATTAATTTTATTTTAGTCAAATAAAACATTTCACATGATTAAAATTGCCTTAAATTTATTAAATCTTGTTTTATGGCCCAGATATAATTTATCTTTGCAAGTATTTCATATGCACTGAAAAAGAAGGTATATAATGCTGTTGATGGGTAGAATGTTCTACAAATGTTGAGGAAGTCCAGTTGGTTGATAGAGTTGTTTCTGTGTTCTACATTCTTACTGATTAGGTACTTTGAGATGTCATTAATATTCAAATCAATAGACTTTGAGTAAGCAAATTACCCTCTATATTGTGGATAAGCTTCATCCAATCAGTTGAAGGCTTTAAGGCAAAAGATTGAGGTACTGCAATGAAGAAGTAACTGCCTCCGCACAGCCTTTAGATTCAATATTGCAACATCATTTCTTCTTGGGTCTCCAGCCTGCCATCTGCGCTGCAGATTTTGGACTTACCAGCTTCCTTAATCACATGAGCCAATTCCTTAAAGCAAATCTCTCTCTCTGTCTCTCTGCCTCTCTCTGCCTCACTCTCTCTCTCTCTCTCTCACTCTCTCTCTCTCTCTGTATATATATATATGCTTATATATACATTATACATATACAGAGAGACACACTCTCATATATATACACACACACATGTGTATATATACATATATGTACATGTGTGTGTGTGTTTATATCCTATTGGTTCTGTTTCTCTGCAGAGCTCTGACTAATACATTGAGTTTTGCTTTTTTTAATACCTTGTGACAATCTTTGATGTTTAATTGGAGTGTTTAGGCCATTTACATTTAATGTAATTACTGATATGGTTGAGTTTTACTCTGTTATCTTGCTATTTGTTTTATATTTATTCCTTCTTTTCTTTCTTCATTATTTTTTTGCCTTCTGTTGAACTAATTATTTTAGCATTGTATTTCTATTATGACATATTGTTCTACGTCTTTATCTTTCTTTCAAGAAATTGTTATATTATATGTATATATAGTATTACAGTCTATACATACTTTATATATAAATATATATCTATGAAGTATAATATTACATACATATATATATGGAGTGGTATAATATTTAAAGATAGGGTGTAAGATTATATATAAAATACTATATATGGTGTATACTATATATAAAACACTATATGCATATATGTACTGTGTAATACTATATATGGATACTATATATAAAATACTACACCCTACTGCCAAATATTATACTGCTTCAGGTATAATATAAAACCTTTACAACTGTAAAAATGTTTTCCCATTGAATGTAGTGCTATTTTAGTATTATACCTTATTTGTATAAATCTAGTAAATCCCCCAATATAGTTGTTATTTTGTTTTGAATAGTCAATTTTTTTAAAATGAGAAGACACTTATTTTTACATTTAATATTTCCTATACTCTCCATTAATTTGTGTAAATCCAAAATTTTATCTTGTGTTATTTTATCTTTCATAATTTCTGACAAAGAGAGTAATATATTTTTATCTTTCTTCTTCTGTATATAATGTGTCATGTTTCTTTGGATACTTTTAACGTTCTATTTCTATTTCTAGATTTCAGCCATTTGATACTGATGTACCTTGGTGTGGCTTTCTTTGGGCTTATTTTGCTTGAGGTTTATTAAACTTATTGTATGTGTGGGCTTATGGTTTTCATCAAATTTGTAGAATTTTCAAATATTGTTTAATTTTTTTTCTGTTTTCTTCATCTTTTTCCTAGACTTCAGTTATTTGTATACTAGATTAATTTATATTTTATTACAGGTTACTTATCCTCTGTTCATTTTCTCTGTGTGTTTTCTTATTTGTTTACTTTCTATTGCTCTATCTGTAAGTTCATTAAGGTTTTCTTCTTTAGTGTCTATTCTGTTAATCTTATTTAATATATATTTTTTCATTTCCGATATTGTAATTTTCATTTCTGGAAGATCTTTTTTTATGTACTATTCAATTTCTCTATTCATCTTACTCTTATTTTCCTTACCTCTTGAACATATGAATCCTTTAATAGTAATTGTTTTATAATAACTGTTATTTCTAAGTCTGCCTCAATTGACTGATTTCCTCCTGGTTACAGGTCATATTTCCTGTTTCTTTGTAAGTGTGGAAATGTTGTATTAAGTGTAGACTATTGTAATACATTGTTAATTGTAATACATTGTTGTGGCTCTCAGTTATTTATAATTAGCTTGATACTTTTAAAGCTTACTTTCAAACTCTATTATGCAGATTACTATTTAGTCTGGGACTAAATTCACCCCTCTACTAAGGCAATATCTTTCTGAGGATTCTACTTAATGCCTTGTGTTTTAACAAGATCTTTTCCCACTGGCTGGTAGAAAGACAAACTTTCAGTTCTGCGTGAGCTCCAGGAATTTTTCTGCCTACTTCTCTCCTGGGTCGAATCCTCTCACTCACGTACAAATTAATACTCAGCCAAAGATTCAAGGGTACCTTATGCAGATTTCTTGAGCTCTTTATCCAACTACCTCCCTTGCCATCTTAGTCTGTCCCACAAATTCTAACTGCCTTGGCTTTCCTGAACTCTGACCTCTGTCTTTCTGCAACTCAGCAAGCCTGAGCTGGGTCTGCTTAGGTTCTCCATCTCTATACTCAGTCCTGGGAACTGAACCCAGGCAGGACTCTGTTAAAATTATGGAGTTCACATTATTCTTACCTTTTTTCAGGAATCATAGCCCTATAGGGTCTGCGGTTAATAAGGGTCTAAAAACTATTGACAATATATATGAAAAAATTATAGAAATTTGTAGATAATAAAAAATTTATTAGAAAGTGATTAGAAAAACTTGATATATAAGTTTTTATATAATTAAATAAATTTTAAATATTTTTTCTAACCATTTAAGTTGAGAGGCTACATCTGGTCCCTGTTATTTCACATAAGTCAGAAATGGAAATCTGCAGTTATCATCTATTTCAGTGTTTTTCTGACAACTAATATTTTAAACCATGAATTGTGTATATCTTACAAAAATATGGAATATGTATTAGTAGTGAAGGCAGGGTATATGTGCATGTGCACTTGATTGTTCTTATGCCAGCTGTATGAAAGCTTAGTATGAAAAGTTACTGCAGGTCCTACGTGTGGTTGTCTTTAGAGGCTCGAACTATGCAGCGTACGTTTCTTTCTTTCTTTTACGGTATTTTTCTAATATTTTATAATGGAGATGTAAAAATTGTTTTTATGTAGGAAAAACAAACTTTACTTAAAATCATTAAGGCTATTGAATAATTTACGTGGAGGAAGTAATTCCAAGTAGAAAGCGCTTATCTGTAATAGGTTAACATGAATTAATGAATATACACATCATCTTTTCATGTAATCAATCCTAGGCTTCACAGTTTCTCCCATGCTTTATCTCTGAAGTGTATTGGGAAGATACATTTATAGAAAAATATATTTTAACACTTTCATTTCTGAAATATATTTGAAAAATGCATTTATAAAAAATTTATTAAAAAACTACAGATACAATAAAATAATAAAAGGATTAAAATGGAGGTAAAAGTTCAAGATACAGGAAGTGAAATGGTTGGGAAATATATGGGTTGAGAGGAGAACAGTGGGAGGGGCATGGAAAGGAAGCAGTGTAATTGTAGCAGAAAACCTAGACTAGGGGAAGCTTTGGAGATTGATGACAAAACTCCTCTGTGAGGTTACTAGAACCCAAAACAAAGAAACCGTAAGATTTGGAGCTCTCAGAATAAATCAAAGGTTTTATCATCTGGGGATGCTTTATTTTCAAATTTTATTTTCTCTAACTCTAACTTCTAAAGTAATATTTTTATATCGACTAGATCAAAGAAACACTCAGCATATAGAATTGTTGTGCTCAGCTCTTTAAGAACAAAAGAAAAGAATGGCAGGCATAGACCCTTTCCTTAATGAAACTGAGTTCCAAGAGAGGAGGAGCACACGTAGTCACACCTGGACAGGTTTCAGATTAAAATAAGACAGTGTGTGATTGATTGACCTAAAAGTCAAAAAGCACGCAAGATCCTAGTTTAAAGTAGCCCTTTGGTTCTTAATGAACAAGGGAGTGTGGATAAGCACAGGAGGAGAATGAGATATTCTAGGAAAAATGCAAAACACAGGAAAGCAGAGAGGCAGCTGAGGACGTTGCAAATGGTCTGGGAAGGTCAGATGATCAGCGAGGTCTCCTGAATATCATGATGGGGGATGCACTGACCATTGAGAGCAGATGACAAGCCCTTGGCTAAATCCTACCTTTGCTAAATTAAAACAAAAACTAAAACACAAACTGAAGAAACGCCACACCTATTACCTTGAGGTTTTAATAGGGCCACATGAAGTTTCAGCTTTTAAGAGATGCTAGGTACCAGGCTCTGCTGTGTGTAGTACAGTTTTTTCTTCCATTTATTGATGTAATCAGGCATTCTTGGCCAGCAGAGGTGAGACTGAAAGTCTTAAGCTATTTAGAATTAGCTGGATTTCTTTAAGGTTTACTTTACTAAGAAAGTTTCTTGACTCCATACCTGCAATTCTAGTACAGAAAGTGTATCTTGTCCGTGGCCGTAAACAGGAGTTTGGGTTTGTGGAAAGAGCTACAAAGGGACCTGGATGATGAGGTTTCTGGTCTGGCCTTTATAGAGTTTGAGGGCCTCTGGATAGAAGACTGAGGCATGAAACAGGCATGTTGCTGGTGTGTGTGTGTGTGTGTGTGTGTGTGAGAGAGAGAGAGAGAGAGAGAGAGAGAGAGAGAGAGAGATTGCGGTTGTTGTTGAGTCCCCTGGGGAGAAGCAAGCCGCTATAGTACTGAATAAAAGAAAGGATGAAATTCCTTGGATGAGCTGTGACAACCTTCAGCCCTCACCCTTTGTTTCAGCAAGGATCCAGTTAGGAACACACAAATACATCTTAGGTGTTTTAGCTAAACAATTCAATAAAAGAACTTGATTGCACAATTCCTGGAAGATTTAAAAGGCAAAAAAAGACAACGCTGAGAGCACACCTCAGTAACAGCTCCAGGATGCAGCTTCCAGCTCTAGGGTGATGTTAGGTATATCAGAATTCAGCAGCTCAGTGGAGAGGCCCGGTAGGGCAAAGGCTCACACCTCGGAGTTGCCTCCCGACTTGTGGATCGTGGCAGGGTCCTCTTGGAGCTGAGACTCAGAGGTCTGAGAAAAGGGTCTTGCCTGTTGGTGTTTGCACCTCACAGAGGTACAAGTACACTGGTCCCTAGAGGTCCCAGACTGGAGCCTGGAGCCAACAGCTGCTTCAAAGGGGAAGTATCATTGCTAAGGTGAAGTAAGGCTGGAAGGACCAGAAGCCAAGAGAAGGCGGCAAATCCCTTCTCCTTCCATTGCCCTGCAGTCTGCCTCTAGCTCCACCTATCAGCAGAGCCTAACATGGAGCCAGCTACGAACCTGGAATGTAGGGTGGGGAGCCCTAGCCCTAGACTCATAAATCCTGCATAGAAGCTGGACTCGTGAGTGAGCCACAGGGACTTCACAACTGAATTCCTATCAGGACCTGATGAAGGCTGGCACAGGTCGGGCACCAGGTGGTGGCTCATGCCTGTAATTCCAGCACTTTGGGAGGCCAAGGTGGGCAGATGACTTGAGGTCAGAAGTTCGAGACCAACCTGGCCAACATGGTGAAACCCCATCTCTACTAAAAATACAAAAATTAGCCAGGCATGGTGGCACACAACTTTAGTCCCAGCTACTTGGGAGGCTGAGGCAAGAGAATCCCCTGAACCTGGGAGGTAGGGGTTGCAGTGAGCTGAGATTGTGCCGCAGCATTCCAGACTGGGTGACAGAGTAAGGCTCCGTCTCAAAAAAATAAAAATAAAATAAAAGGCTGCACAGATGCTCACTGGGGATGCTCAGTAGCTGCATGAGAACAGAAGGCAACAGGCATTTTTTGAGGAATGACTGTAGGCTACATAAAAACATTCCCCCTTTTTGTTTTCCACTTTATCTTATTCTTACAATAACCCAAGGTGAGTATAACTATTCCCATTTTACAAGTGGAGGATTTGAAACTCAGAGAGGTCGTGTAACTTTCTAAGGGTCCCAAAGCTAGTAGAAGGGAAAGGCAGGAAATAGAATGTGGTGATTTCAGTACTTCCGTTTTCTCTGAAAGGCAACGTCTTTCCTGTCTCTTTGGTCCTCCTACCTCAGTTACACATGGCTCACACAATAACATCTTCCTCACTAACACGTAAGTTTCATGAGGTCAGGACTCGCTCAGTGCTTGATGTGGTCACTGGCTGCTATGTCACTGGTCACTATGCCAAGGACCACATGAAGGTGGTCACGTAGGTACATGGGCATTCAGTAAATACTCATTGAATAATCAAATACATATTGAAGTTCATTTAGGCATCTTTATGTATTATATGGAAGGATATCCAGATACATGATTTAATACCCAAACATAATGTGTGATACATGTTATGTCTAAAACATATTTTGGCACTGCAAAGAGAAAAGCATTT
Source organism: Cebus imitator (assembly GCF_001604975.1). Taxonomy (NCBI): domain Eukaryota; kingdom Metazoa; phylum Chordata; class Mammalia; order Primates; family Cebidae; genus Cebus; species Cebus imitator. The sequence goes on along the minus strand of NW_016107452.1, from coordinate 2,806,711 downwards.
GAAGTCAGAGGGGTTTCCTGCTAAGAGACAACATGTAGCTTTCCAATGAGGCAAAAGTGAATGCATATTTGATCTTTGAATTAACTATCCCATTAAACTATGGTTGCTTTTTCGCCTTCACCCCACCCCGTCCCCATTCCACCCCCTACCCCAAGCTTAGCCTATCATTAGCTGCTATCTAGAATCGACAGTAGAGTAATTTGAACTCTGGTTCCCAAGGGCCTATTCTTTTACTTCCTGCTGTAGGAATACGGTGTGTATTGATTAGATATCAGACTGTAATGGGCTTCCAATCTCTCTGCCTTAAGATATATGATGGAGATGACAGGAAACAGATACCCTGTTACTACTTGTAAATAGTCTGGTTGAACAAAATGGTTGGTAACCACTTCGGTGCCGCTCACTTTTTTGCCACCAGGAAGGAGCTACTTTGTTCATCACTCTTTCTAATATGGCTTCTTGGAAAGGGAAGGCGCAGAATTTTCTTCTGGGGCCACACTGAATGTCCAACATGGTCATCTCCTTCAGAAACTACTCAGGGAGAAGGATTTCCCTTCAGCATCCACGCATGCGTGGAGACTTGTTCACAGACTACTTGGAAACAAAACCCACAGCATCTGCAGGCCACTCCCACCTGGGTAGCTGATAGAAGAGAATGGGGCTTGGAGGCTGAGCAGAGGCAGCAGCAGACTTCCTCCCCTTCTGAGCAAGACCTGGGGCAAGTCACTTGTAGAAGCTTCAGTTTCCACATCTGTAAAATGGGAAAGTAATCTTGTTCACAGCACTGCTGTCAGGACTGAGTGAAACAACGCACTTGGAGTAGCTAAGATAGTGCCTGGGACTGGGTTTTCTTTCCTTTCCTCACTTTTATCCCATCTACTGATTCCCTCTGCTGGAATTCTGACAGTCCTTCAGTCTGTGGAAGAGGCAGGTACGCATGGAGTGTCCCCTTGTGTGGCAACATTCAAACCTCAAATAGCACATAATGGTGGCGTTTGTAAGGCAGACCAACTGAAGCTCCCAAGCTGAAATAAACTTCCTCTGGAACTGAGCAAATGCTGGTTCTGTGTTGCTGATGGCACCCTGGCTCACGCACTGATGACTCAGCAATTTGGAGTTGGCCTGGGTTTGTTTTGTGGGTTTTGTCCTCTTCCTGGATGAGGATTGGGATATTTGTTTGAGTTGGAAAGACCCTGGCTCACAGCTTAATAATGCAAAGTTAAATATCAAGTTGACCGATGGTATCCTTTGCCTCCCGGTGGCCTGGCAGATGCCAAGGTGAAGGTTTACATGCCTCCCTTGTTGATATGGGCTTGATTTTGCACAGGCGGGAGTATCTTCTGTTGAGTCTTCAATTTCCTTCCCTTTTCTTATCAGCAAAGATGACTAAAAAGCAAGCAGAATGGTGGTGCTTCAAGAAGCATTTCAAAGGAAGATTATAAACTTTTAAGGGAGAATAAACTGTGAGTTTATACATTTTTAATTACACCGGGCTTGAAGCTCATATTCATTTATTACCAGAGATATCAGCCACTTATCTGCCACTTCTCTAATCTTTGCCCTGAAAACAGACATGACCCTGGTCAAGTAAGATAAATGCAGAATTAAAAATGGCTGCCTTCTGGGAATTGATTGGAAAAGAGTGGGACAGCCAGCCAGGGCTCAAGTGAATCCTGGACTCTTTCCCAATCTCCTGCAGCTACTGCTTCTGTGGGTGAAGGTAAAATGAAGTGGACCTAACCTCTGTCTTTGCTAACATTTCTTCATTTCTCCTTCTTCCCCTGCCCCCATTAGAAGGAGGGGATCAATAAAGCTAGCTTTGAGAGAGGAAGGAACCGATCTTCATGCTGGTATCAAATGCCATATCTCTGCCGGGTGGAGAAGGGCCAGTGTGCTGTAAGTGACCTAATTGCACATCCCCAAAAACACCGAATTCATATTATTGGCTTCATCAGCATTGTCCCTCCTAGAGGTTGCTGTTAAGTAGTTCAGGAGAGGATTGAAAGAAAGAACTATGACTGTTACCTTCAATACAGAGGGTTCTGGCCAAGGACGAAGCAGAGACACACATAATGATGGTCGCCGTGTATCGAATGCTTTCTTTGTACCAGACCCTCTGCTATGTTCCTGATGTCCAATATCTCATTTCATTCTTGTGACGATCCTTTGAAGATGGTCTGATTATTCTTGTTCTACAGATGATGGTAACTGAGACTCAGAGAAATTAGGAAACTTATTACCATTGGTACAGCTGGTAATTGCCAAAGAAGGTTTTACACACAGGTCTGTCTGGCAGACCACCCTGCCCCCACCCTTGCAAAAATAAAGACAGCCTCTCATTTCCCATCGTGTTAAGTTATACAGCAAAATAAAAAAGAAGTTACAAAGAGGTTATTTAATCTAGCCCTGCATTTTTTAGATTCACAAACAAGTCTGCAGAGGGACAATGACTTGCCCAAGGTCACATAGCAGTGCCATGACTACGTCCTCTGATTTTGGATGTCACCCCAGGCCCTTGGCAAAGATACAGCATACTTATCCTCTACCCCAGATCCTCTGCCCCACATACCAGCAGGAAATACATCAGTTCTCAATAACATGGCTTGGTGGGGGCCAGAAAAATGGGGAGACAGAGGGTGGACATAGTAAAAGTAATGTAATGGGTTACTTTATTTATAGCAAACATTTATTGAGCACCTAAAATAATATACAAAGCACAGTTAAGGCAACAGGTTTCTGCTATGAAAAACAGGTATATTAAAGTTTGCCTGTGTGTGTGTGTGTGTGTGTGTGTGTGTGTGTGTGTGGTGTTTGTGGGTTTCTTTTCTTACAGGTATACTAAAGGTTTGCCTGTGTGTGTGTGTGTGTGTGTGTGTGTGTGTGTGTGTGTGTCTGTGGTGTTTGTCGGTTTCTTTTGTTACTCACCAGTAGATATACCAAAGACAAATTTGAGCTTATAAGTAAAAGGAGGTAGAAATGAGGTAAAAATGATATTAAAGTAACAAAAACTGTGACCATGTATAAACATGCTTTACAAATTAAGCCACCAAAATATTTGTTTTATAACTAACCTTGATCACGTACCATATATATATTTTACAGTATTGAGGTAATTGTTTGGGATTCACTAATTGTAGAAGTAAATGAAAACAAACTAGAATTAAAACACCTCTAGATTGGATGCTCTTACTGAGGAGTGAAATGCTGAGTATTTTAAAAGAAAGGAATAATGACACCATCATTTGCTGGGTGCCTACTCCGGGCCAGGCATTCCATAGACATGACCTCATTTAATCCTCACAAAACTCTTGCAAGGTATTATTATCTCCATTTTACAGGTGAGAAAACTAAAGAGTAATGACATCTCACTAAGAGCTGCAGCCAGACAGCAGAAATGGTCAAATTCACTGCAGAACTGACACTGTTTGAAATACACCTCTCCATCTACTCACAAGAGGAGAGTCAGAGTCTTATGATCATGATAAAATCATCATACTAAAAATAAGAATGCACACATATTGAGCATTTGCAATGTATCAAGTACTGTGCTGAGCCAATGTCAGGCATTGTTCTAGTTGATTCTCAAAACAACCGCATGAAGGAAGTACTATTATCTGCTCCATTTTACAGATGCAAAAACAGAAGCACAGAGAAGTTAGGCAACCTGCCCAGGATCACACAGCTAGCATATGATAAAACTAGGATTCAGATCCAATAAGTGCAATTCTAGTTCTGTGCTCATACCTGTTACACTGCTTTGTCTTTTTTTTTTTTTTTTGAGACGGAGTTTCGCTCTTGTTACCCAGGCTGGAGTGCAATGGCGCGATCTCGGCTCACCGCAACCTCCGCCTCCTGGGTTCAGACAATTCTCCTGCCTCAGCTTCCTGAGTAGCTGGGATTACAGGCACGCGCCACCATGCCCAGCTAACGTTTTTTGTATTTTTAGTAGAGACGGGGTTTCACCGTGTTGACCAGGATGGTCTCGATCTCTCGACCTCGTGATCCACCCGCCTCGGCCTCCCAAAGTGCTGGGATTACAGGCTTGAGCCACCGCGCCCGGCCACACTGCTTTGTCTTTACAGCAAGAGCAAATAACAGTTCAGCATGAGTAAGAGAACAATGAAATTGAGAATTCTAGAAATATCAAAGTATCACTGCAGATATGGTTTAATTGGGAAGCAATTGCCCCAGATTGCATTTTCACTTAAGAATTGGGTGAATTTTTGTGCCCATTGACATGCATTATATTATTTCCTTCTCTAAGACTTTGAGCAAGCTGAGCCAAAAGCTCTTATTTTTACACAGTGATGATTAAGGGGCTTTTTGTTTTCCTTAATGTGTATCTTACTTATCAAAACTGCTTCCAGTGATCCTGCGGGTGAAGAACCCATGTTCGCCATTCCCTACAATAAACTATGTAGACTTTCTGTGTAGCTCTACCTTGAATTTCTTTTCTTCAAGCTGCAAACTGTTGAGTTGCTTCTCCCCATTTATCTCCCCTCACGGCTTCCCAGGGGCTTCCAGAATACTCTCTGAATGCCCTATTCCATTTCACCCTTTATGCTTCAAGGAACAGGAATATTTTGCTATAGGAATATTGGGCCTTTTCCTTTGCTGCTCAGTTTGTCTGGCTCATAAATAATTCCCCAGGTCACCCATAGCTAAGACAAGCATCCTGTGCTCATAAAGGCCAACAATCAGTTCACAGAAATATCATTACCACCCCAATGACGAGGCTCACCCAGTACATGGAAGGTCAGATATGAAAACGGAGTTGGCACTTGAATTGCTACTACCTGATGCCAGGCACTTTACGTTCATAAACTCATGTAATCATCATAAAAACCCTGGCTGGGTACAGTGGCTCACGTCTGTAATCCCAGCACTTTGGGAGGCTGAGATGGGCAGATCACGAAGCCAGGGGATCGAGACCATCCTGGCCAACATGGTAAAACCCTGTCTCTACTAAAAATACAAAAATTAGCTGGATGTGGTGGCATGTGCCTGTAATCCCAGCTACTCAGGAGGCTGAGGCAGGAGAATCACCTGAAGCCGGGAGGCGGAGGATATGAGCCGAGATCACACTATTGCACTCCAGCCTGGCGAGAGAGTAAGACTCTGTCTCCAAAAACAAAACAAAACAAAAATAACCCTGAGAAACTGGCATTACTGTTCCCATTTTGTAGATGAAGAAACTGAGGCTCCTGATATGCCAAAGGTTATAAAATGAGTTTAATATGAACAATTATCACCAATATTTATTAGGCTTGTGCTATGTAGCCTCCTCCACTGCTTTTAGGCATTAGTGCATTTTGTTCCCCAGAAACTTTATGGGGTAAACGTGAGCATTATCCCTCCTGTACAGTTGAGAAAACTGTAGTGCAGAGATATTAAACAGCTTTTTCAAAGTTCAGCAACTGGGAAGTGGTCAAAAATCATGTCCTCCGGTTTCAAGCCACTTCCCAGTTGCTGAACTTTGAAAAAGCTGTTTACATTTATTAAAATGAATATATTATAACTAAAAGGAAATATTTATTATACAGATTTTCTTAGGGTCAAAGACCCTTATCACAGCTCAGTTTTTGTTGTTGTTGTTTTACAAGGCTGCCTTCCAGGGGTCTGATAGGGCTGCAGTCATTCCGAGGGTCAGCTAAGGAAGGATTCACATCCAAGCTCAGGCATGTGGATATTAGCAGGACTGAGCTCCTAACAGGCTGTTGGACTGAGGGTCTCAGTTTGTGGCCTAACTATATAACACCTCAGAACATAGCTGCTTGTTTCAGCAGAGGTCACGAGCAACAAGAAAACCAAACTGAATGTTATACTCCTTTGTAATCTAACCTTTGATGCGGTAGTATTCCATTTATTCAAAATCAGTCACTTAATTCAATCCCCTCTCAAGAAGAGGTAACCTAAGGTTGTGAATACCAGAAGATGGGAATTATTGGGAGCCATTTTAGAAGCTGGCTTCCACATAAAATATTAAAAGATACTCTTCTATTTTTTTCTGCTACTTTTTTTTATTGCATTTTAGGTTTGGGGGTACATGTGAAGAACATGCAAAATTGTTGCATAGGTACACACATGGCAGTGTGATTTGCTGCCTTCCTCCCCCTCACCTATATCTGGCACTTTTCCCCATGCCATCCCCCCCAACTCCCCACCCCCCACTGTCCCTCCCCTATTTCCCTCCAACAGATCCCAGTGTGTAGTGCTCCCCTCCCTGTGTCCATGTGTTCCCATTGTTCAACACCCACCTATGAGTGAGAACATGTGGTGTTTGATTTTCTGCTCCTGTGTCAGATTGCTGAGAATGATGACTTCCAGGTTCACCCCGTCCCTACAAAGGACAGGAGCTCATCGTTTTTGATGGCTGCATAATATTCCATGGTGTATATGTGCCACATTTTCCCTGTCCAGTCTATCATCGATGGGCATTTGGATTGGTTCCAGGTCTTTGCTATTGTAAACTGTGCTGCAGTGAACATTCGTGTGCATGTGTCCTTATAGTAGAACGATTTATAATCCTTTGGATATACACCCAGTGATGGGATTGCTGGATCAAATGGAATTTCTATTTCTAGTTCCTTGAGGAACCTTGCACTCTTAGGACAGAATGAATGGCTACCAACTTCCTAACAAATCAAAGAGTAAGGTTCTGTGACCTCCATTTTCGATGTATAAATGGATGGGAATCGCTTTGGGTGATTGCTAGTCTTGGGATTTAGGGCCAGACGGTATTAACTGGAGGATTGGTTCTACTGCTTCCAGCAAGATGACCTCAGGCAAGACACCTCTGGGCCTCATGACACCTGACTCCCAGGCAAAGCTAAGGAGCAGGTGGAGAATGTAGGGAAAGACACCACATCAGTAGGAACAGAAATTGAGGTCCATTATGCTGGTAGTAGCATGGAAAGAAACAATGAAACTCTCCTTCGAAGGAGGAGTTGGGACCCAAATTTAAGGTCACAGCTTAACACAAAAGCTGTCCATTTACAGTTTCTTACCAAAACAGCTGTTTTCCTTTTAGAAAACAAACACACAAACAAAACAAACAACGACAACAACAACATTTAACAACAATCCAGGAAATTGCTTCTGTTTTCTTTTTTTTCATTTCATTTCCCTTATTTACTTGATTTAAAAGAAAATATGAAGCCAATACAGAAATATGTAAATACAAGAAGACGGTTCCTGCCGGAGGGGCCTTCAATGGGTACATATTACATGTGATCGTCCTGCACTTGCTTTTCCCGTCCATAGCGCATCATGAACGTTCTATCATGTTAGGGTACTTGGATCTACCCCCATTCTTCTTAAAAGCCACAGTGATCCTATTATGTGAAGGTTCTCTTGCTTTTTTCATTCCCCTATTGATAGACCTACAGCTTGTTTCCTGCAATCTATAGTTATTACAGCAGCAAAAAGCATGTCTGTTGTGCTTACATGTATATTCTCGGACAATCAGTTTTAATTTAAACTGAATAAAACATCAACTTCTAATTTGACTTATAAGAAAAATAATGGAGAGATTTAGATCAGAGTCCAATTTCTGCATGCATAAGGGAAGGGGCAGGGCATTTCAGCACACCCTAAATCTTACCTCCTGCAAAGGACACCTGCGCTACCCTTCTATGTCCCCTACTCCTTTCTCGAGCCCCTCCCAAACACACCATCCTAAAACCCCTGCGTTTTATCTCACTACAGCCCCAAGGAGGTGGTCAGATCATTACTGTTGTCTTCAGAACCAGCTCTTTTGACTTGGCTTGCAGTTTTATTCACAGTAAACACTGATCTATGAGAAAATAATAAGTAGAAGAATAAGCATGATTCACTGACTTGCTGTAGGTGTCATGGCAAGGGGTCTATGGCAATGGCTTGGTATGTAGGTCAGGCATTAACCACACATATTGAATGAGGTCATTCTGGTCGCAGTGAAATTTGCAGAAAAGAAGTATCCCCTTTGTCACTGTGTGCAATGCCAAAAGGTGCGCAGAAAAGAATCTTTAGATGAAACCAAACGACAAAAACGTTTGCTTCGAGCATGTCAAAGATCCTTGCTCTATTTCCCCCACTTTAAAGAAGAGTGATTAGAACATTTGTCTCAGTCCTCCAGCACCAATTATTAGATTCCGAAGGTCTTCTTAGGGTGAACGCGATCTGAGAGTGAATGTCTTAAATCAATTCCTTTTATTTCTGGTGTTAAGCCTCAACTTGTCAGATTGCTCGTGACTCCTTGGGCATTTCGGCATCAATATAAGTACGGCTTTGAGCTCCCAGAATCAGCCTGGAATTAACATTAAGAATATATTTGGATTCATATGCTTATTTATCTTTTTGGTTTCTTTCCCACCTCAGCAGCCGGCCTCACGCTAGCCGGGAACTGACAATTCTTTTTGAAAAACTAAGCAAATCTTTCAAAACAGTTTTCAAGTCTTGTAGCAGCACGTTTGTGCTGTTACAGCTAAAGAGCTGTCAGGCCTCCAGCGTGCACCTTGATTTCAGCTCAGCAAATGGAGCAAAATATCCATTTTGCGCATGAAATTGCCTGTGTTCTGCATGGGAATCTATGCTTTTCAGCACCCTCTGCACTTAGCAGGCTCTGCTTGGCTTTTCCTCGAGTTGGAAAATTGGGTCTCGAAGAATAGGCTCCTTCTTGCCTGATGCTGGAAAAGCCATCCCTGATGAAACAGAATTCTAAGTAAGAGCCATGAATTCTCACTTAGAACGTTTTTCTTCAAAAAAAAAAATATATACATATATATATATATATATATATATATATATATATTGTGTGTGTGATAGAGCCCACAGCTGGCGGAGGTATGATCTAATGTTCACGGACATCCAATATTCTTAAAAAGTCAAAATTGCTCAGAACCCTGATGGTGTGAACATATTTCATGCAAACAAATGAACAAACCAACAGCAAGAATAACAATCAAAGTAGTCCTTTACGTGCAATTTGGAATAGTATCAAGAGCCTTAAAACCCTTTAACTTCCCTTATTGGGATCAACCCTGAGAAATAACCCTAGATCCACATTCCCAATCACATACAAAGTTAGTCATCACAGCATTATTGAAAAGGGTGAAAAAAAAAATAACAGGAGAAAAAGGTGTCTGTCTAACAATAGGAAAGTAGTTATGTCAATGGTGGTACATTAACAAGACGGAATGCTTTGCAGTTATTGGCATGAGCTTATAAAAGGGGTTTCCAAAAAAAGTTAGGGCTGATTTAAAAATAAATTTTTAAAAAAGTTCTCAGCTCTCCAGAAGCCCTCCTGGGCCTCATTCTGGTCATTACTCCACCCAGGGAAGCCACTTCTAACACCTTAGATCAGATGTATATTTTTGAACTTTATAAATGAAGTCACATCTAGGGTAGTCTCTTGTCCCTAGCTTCTTTCAGTGAACACTTTGTTATAAAGAGTCATCCAGGCTATTATGCGGAGTTTCAGTTTCCACATTGCCAAGCGACTGTGTGAATATATTACAGTTAATTACCCATTCTGCTGTTGATGAACATTTGAATAGTTTCCAGTATTGTCCATAATGTATAGTGCTGCTAATTGTTCTTCTCTAGGCTTTTGATGTTCAGGTGTGCACACTTCTTTTGGGTACACACCTAGAAGCAGAGTTGCTAGATTATTGGATATGTACATATTCTGCATTAGCAGAGGCTACCAAATCGTTTCCAATAGGATTATACCAATTTTTACTGTTATTTGCAGTATATGACTGCCCCATTTTCTTCAAAATTTGCCAACTCAATTTTGTGTCCATTTTTTTTAAATTTGGAAATTGTGTAGCTAAATTAAATATTTCTAGAAAAAAATTTCAATTTGTTAAAAGTTGGTAGTTTTGTGTGGTTGATAAAATCCTGTACTCATTCAAATTTTCTATCATTTTTCCCTTATATTTCCTCATCCTCTATGAGAAGGAAGTGTTAATTTTATAACCCTTACTTTTTTGTTCTTTTTTAACTAGGCATTAGGTGAAGACAGGACATTTAGAGTAGCAGGGCTTTAGATAGGCATGTGACCACCTTCCTGTACAATGATCATTTTCAAATGCTACTGGTTCTGGAAGAAGTTGTTATTTTCACTAGACATTTCCATGGGCTAACTTATCAATTTATTTGTGTGGCCATTCCTCCATCTACCTACTCATCCACCCATTGCTTTACTCATGCACTCAGTGAATATTTATTAAACACCTACTCTGGTCCAGACATGTTGTTGGGGAGAGAGGAGTCATGAAGAGATTCTTTGGAGCACTTATATTGCATAGTTTTGTAATTAGGCATTAGTAATATAACAATATTGAGGATACACTGATGTAAGTATAGTATAAATAACAAGTATTTTTTGAGAATTCATGGCCTACTTGGCACTGAGCTAAGAGAGTTACATGTAGACAATCATTTAAATCACAGTCAGCTTATAGAACAGATGTGGAAGCTAAAGTTTAGAGAGATTAGAAAAGTAGCCTGAGGTTACAAAGCTATGCTGGGATTCAGACTGAGATCTACAGAATGCCAGGCCCCGCTCTCCTGATCACCTCCTTGGCCCTGCTGCCTTCTACCCAGAAGGGACCCTCCAGGAGAAGGGAGCACAAAGGAAGTGACATTGATGAGGAATCAGAAGATAGGCTTATAGATTTAGTCTTAAAAGATGCAAAGGAATTTGTTAGGCAGAAGAAGAAGAAAAGGACATTTTAGGAAACTTGAACATGGGGAAGCACGAAGAACTTCAGCTCTGAATGGAGAGAGGGATGAAGTGAGAGATGAAGCAGAGAAAGGGAGGGGGCGGAACTTGAAACCCACCAAAGGGAGGGACTTTGATACTCCCTGTGTAGTCCCCAATTCGGGGGCCAGTCCAGGGCTGGCCTAGGCTAGTGTCTCTGAGTGATCTTCCCCTCCCTCACATGATGGGTAAACTATTCTCTCCTTAATGTGCCCACAGATTTTTGTCTGCACTCTCATTACCACATTGGTATCTTTTATAGCTGTACTATTCAATAGGATGATCACTAGCCATGCAACAAGGATGTTTTTTTTTTTGACAGAGTCTCTCTCTGTCACCCAGGCTGGAATGCAGTGGCATGATCTCTCTGCCTCCCAGGTTCAAGCAATTCTTGTGCCTCAGCCTTCCAAGTAGCTGGCATTGCAGGCATGCTCCACTACGCCTGGCTGTTCTGTTTTTTTGTTTTTTGTTTTTTGTTTTTTGTATTTTAGTAGAGACAGGGTTTCACTATGTTGGCCAGGCTGGTCCTGAACTCCTGGCCTCAAGCAATCCAGTCATCTTAGCCTCCCAAAGTGCTGAGATTACAGGCATGAGCCACTGCACCCAGCCACACGTGGCTATTTAAAGTGAAATAAAATTAAAACGCAGTTCCTCTGTTGCCCTAGTCACATTTCAAGTGCCCGCTCCATAATCAGGTGTGGCTAGTGGCTCCCATATTGCACAGTGTGAATATCAAACATTTCTTATGTTGCAGAACATCCTTTGAAGGATGCTCCTTTCTAGCCTGTCTCCTGTGCATAGAAAATCACTTGAGGACAGAAACCACGCTTGAAGGATGCTCCTAATGCCTTGTGTGGAACGTGGCAGGGACAAGATGTTCAGTGGCTATTAAGTCAGTAACTTTAGGACTGGAAGAGAACTTTGATCCCATACCTTCATTCAACAGGAGGACTGAGGCTGACACTGTTACTAATAGTGTGTCCTTGACCAAGTAACTTTAAAGTCAGTGCAAGTAAATTTATACTCAGTGCTTCTCCAGTTTTAAGGTTTGTGTGGATTAACTGGGGTTTTCAATAATGGTGCAGACCGTGATCCAGTCCTGCAGTAGAGCATAGATTTTTCATTTCTGAGAAGCTCTCAAGTAATGTGGATGTTGTTGGTTTGTTAACCACACTTAAAGGTAGCAAGCCTTTATAATCAGGGGAAAAGACAAAAATAAAACACTAAAGGACAAATCTGGAAAGGCTAGCTGTTGGTATGGAGATTTTCCTGGGACATGAATTCATTTTGTGAACACAAGAACACATTTAAGCCACTTATTCATCTATTCCTTTTAGGACACTAAGACATCTCATTTATATTACCTTTTAGAAGATGAAAAAATCAGAGAGAATGTTTAGGATACAGGTGTGAAAAATGTCACCCCTCTATTCCCTGCCAATACCTTCATCATAACCACAATGGAAAGTTAACACCACCACTAACAAAAGCTTAAACTCAAGGAATAATCAATTATGTTCCATTTAGCTAGAGAAATCTTAAAACTAATAGATAAACACACATTTGAAACATGAGTCAGAAAGGAAGCAAAGAGGTCAATGTGATTTTAAGAAACTTCGGGAAGAGAGGTACAGAAGCAACACACTTTTCCCAGGAAGAAAAATCCCTTTACAAGTCTCTTCCTTTTGCAGGTATCTCCTTCAAAACCACATTTGACATGGGTCTAATTTCCTTGCTCAATACCATCATTATTAAATGGCCACAAATCACAAGTAACATGTTTATTATTTCAACACTTCTTCCAAGTTCAGGTTTGAATTATGGATTGTGAAAACATAGATGCTGTTGCTTGGGATGGGGGAAAGAAAATTCTATCAGTGCTCTAGAAAATGAATTTATAATACCATTTGAAAGACAGATTACAAGTGCTCTGAGGTTTTAACTCTTTAAGATCATTTCTCATGTCTGAAACAAGTATGTTTAATTATGCTGCTAACAGCTCTCCTTAATGCTAGAGAGCTAGAGAGAAACACACAGACATTCTCTAGAAAAGGAATAGACATACAGCTCAGGGGGCTGGTTTTGTGGCCAAACTGCAGCAATTTCGTTACTCTGCCTCTTCCCAAATTCCGTGGACCATGGAGGAGTGCGTAGAATGTGCCTTATGAGTCAAGTAGACGGATGATGAAATCTGGCTACTGCCTCTTTGTAGCCATTTAATTTTGGCCAAGTCACTTGTTCATATTTTCTGAGCCTTGGCCATATGGGTGATAGTAATACCTAGTTGTTGGATTATAGGAAATATTAAATTAAAATAATGTATATAAAGTGCCAGACACATGGTAACAATTGTTTTAATTGAGGTAGTAATATTCATAATGGTGTTTGGCCTTCATCCCAGGAAAGAGAATTTGTGGGACAGGACATGAGAGTTTTCAAGGACACTGAGAATCAACTCATCCCCTAATCTGCAAAGATGCCCTCTTTTCTCTCTCTAAAGGACTCTGTGAAAATGCACACCAGATGTGGCTATAACAATGATGATTTTCAAAGTAGGACTGATGGTGTGAAGAACAGGGGAGGATGGGGGATATATAAGCCCATTGAACATTATGGTTTATATGTTGCTTATATTAATTAATATGAGTTAATGTTATTGCATCCCAATATGTACCAGGCAATGTGGTAAACACTCTCCATGCATCCCCTCACTCACTCTTCACAGTAGCCCTGGGAGGTCAGTACTACTGTTTTCTGTCTAGTACAAGGTTTTTCAACTTCCACGCTATTGCTATTTGGGGCTGGAAGACTCTTTGCCATGGTATTGTCTTGAGGATTGTAGGATGCTTAGCAGCATTTCTTCCCTGCCCCTACTAGCTGTCAATAGCCAATGTCTGCAGACCACCCAGTAATGTCTGTAGACTTTGTCAAGTGTCCTGCTGCAGGGGGACAATAACCCCTGGTTGAGAAGAATGAAATGAAGTTTACTGATGTCCCCAGCTAGCAAGTGCTGTACCACAATTAGACACAAGGAAGTAAAATTCCACACCCTTAAATACTAAAGCTCTGTTGTCTCCTAGGCTCAGAATAGAAAGTGAAGCTATGCTTCTTGGGTTGGGGTAGAGGGTGTGGCCTTTAGAGCAAGAATTATCCTGTGAGTAATGAAGATAAAAAGTCATCCAACGATGTGGCCTTATCAAACGTTTCTAGGTATGCATCTACCCTTTAGAAGCCCTGATTCCAACAAGGCTGTGTAGTTACAAATTATTTGAAAATGATTCCTTGGGATTGTTACCTTTCTCAGGCAGTTATTAAGCATTCAGGGAAAATCTGACATTTGACTCCAAACGATTATCTTCTCTTTATTAACAAGACTTGACAGTAGACATCTTTTGGCTATAAAAACAAAATAAAACAAAAACAAATGTACTTTCAGAGATGGAGATTTGCCTTCACTGAGGACAATATCACAGGTTCAAAAGGAAAATTAAATGGAACATTTTGATTATGCTCAAATATTTGTTCTATATCCCAAGGAGACCATTTTCACTTAAATTGGTGATTTCTGAGTAATTTGTTAAAATTCAGTCCCTCTTGTCTTTACAGTCCCATATCTGTAGTTTAGCTGTACCTGTCACAGGTACCTGAGGAGGCCCCTGTTATATCATTGCCTATTGCTTTAATAACAAGACTTTCTCATATATGCCTTCCAGTCACAAAGTACATTCATGTTGGTCTTAACTAATCTTACAACAGCTGTAGGTAAGATGTGACAACTATCCCAATTTTTACATATGTGGAAACTGAGGCCCAGGGAGGTTGATATGCATCAGTCAACACCTGGCAGATACTGGGCTCCAATTCAGGTCCTCTAATTCCAAGAGTGTAGATAAGGGATGGGTGCCTGGTCAGGAGTTGGCATCAGGAAAGAGGTGAGTCCGTCTTTGGGGGTCAACTCCATGTGAGTTTTCCTTTTGGCCTCCAGAAGAACCTCGGAAATGCACCAGCTAGGGACAACCAAGGTGTTGTGCTTCACAGCCAGTCAGGCCTGGATGTAGCCCAGGGATTTGTGAACGTGTGTCTGTCTTCAATGCCACATACCCTTAGGGAAAAGCAAACACAAATGTGTCTACATGCGCATGTACACAGTACATTAATAATGCCGGTACTCAAACTTTACAGAGGGTAACAATCAGAATCAGAGCAAAGGGACTGACCCCAGGAAGAGTCCCCAGTAAGCCTGAGTTGTCTTTAATTATTTAATTATTGTTCAATATGCAGTGCCCAGTTCCATAACCACCCATCCCTACCTTGTATGCATCTCGAAATGTTCACTCAATTTGCCCATCCAAATAGTACTTCTTCTTGACTACTCTCCAGCTCGTTTGTTTCCATCTTTCCTGCCTCAAACTTTTCTTGTCCAGGGTTCATGAGCTTCTGCTCCAGAAACACCAGCAGAATATGAAACCACCAGGTCAGAGATGGAAAGTACATTTTTCTGACGTGTCCACAGTCCCCAGCTGAGTCCTGGCACATAAGAGGCCAGAGGAGGTAAAATTCAGAGACTGATTCAGAACACCAGCCGCGGAATCCAAGGCCTGCCACTCACTGGCCCTGTGGCTTTGAATGAGCCACTGAAGCTCTCTGTGGTAGGTAGAAGAATGATCCCTGAAAGATGTCCAAATCCTAATCCCCAGGACCTATGATTACGTTACCTTACTTGGCAAGAGGGAATTCAGGTGGCAGATTGAATTAAAGTTGCTGCTCTGCTGACCTTAACATAGAAAGATTATCCTGGGTTATCTAGGTGAGGCCATTATAATCACAAGGGTATTTAAAATTGGAAATAAGAGGCAGAAAAGAAATCTGTCTTGTCATGCTGTCATGTGAGAAAATTGACCCACTGATGCTAGCTTGGAAAATGGAGGTAAGGGTCATGAGCCCAGAAATGCAGGTGACGTACAGAAACCCAAAAAATCAAGAAAACATTTCTTCCCTGGACCCTCCAGAAGGAACGCAGCCCTGCTGATACCTCACTGGTAGCCCAGGCAGATCCATGTTGGCCTTGTGGCCACCAGAATTGAACGTTAATAAATTTCTGTTGTTTGAAACCACAAAATTTGTGATAATTTACTGTAGCAGGAATAGGAAACTAATATACTTTCTATGCCTCAATTTTTCCATCTGTGAAATGGTGACAATAATAGCACGTGTAAAGAATGTTGCTGTAACTATTCACAATAGCAAAGACACGGGATCAACCCAAATGCTCATCAATGATAGACTGGATAAAGAAAATGTTGCACATGTACACCATGAAATACTATGCAGCCATAAAAAGGAATGAGATCATGCCCTTTGCAGTGACATGGATGAAGCTGGAAGCCATTATCGTCAGAAAACTAACACAGGAACAGAAAACCAAACACTGCATGTTCTCACTTATAAGTAGGGCATGGTGGTGGGTGCCTGTAATCCAAGCTACTCAGGAGGCTGAGGCAGGACAATTGCTTGAACCTGGGAGGCGGAGGTTGTGTAAGCCAAGATGGCACCACTGCACTCCCGCCTGGGCAACAAGAGTGAAACTCCGTCTCAACAAACAAACAAAAAACACCAAAAACACACACACACACACACACACACACACACACAAATAAGTGGGAAATAAACAATGAAAACACATGAACACAGGGAGGGAAACAACACACACCGTGGCCTCTTGGGGGAGCGTGCAGAGAGCATCATGAAAAGTAGCTAATGTGTGCTGGGCTTAATACCTAGTTGATGGGTTGATAGGTACAGCAAACCACTATGGCACACATTTGCCTAGGTAACAAACCTGCACATCCTGCACATGTACACTGGAACTTAAAATAAAATTTAAAAAAGAATACTGCTGTAAAAAATAAATAAAACAGTATATGTAAAGTTCATGGAAGAGAACCGGGCTATGGTAGAGAACATTGGTGTTTATTAAATGTACAACCAATGCCTTGAATGAAAGGATGGATGAATGAATGAGCCAAGATGTTTGAAGCAAGAAGCACAAAAAGGGGTGAGGACATTTCAATGAAGGATCAAATCTTTGCTAACTTCAGATTGAGTGCTTTGACAATTAGCTCCTGGCTGTTTTCTATTCTCTGCAATAGGTGAAAGAACATGGTAGCCAGTCCTTTCCTTGATTTTGCCCTTGGGTTTCCCTATTATGTTTTGAACAGGTTTGCCATTATTCTCTGGGCTTCCACTCTGATCCTCTTGACAGGCAGGTGGTTTCAACTCCCTGGAATCTCTTGACCAATAAATAATAATACTTAAAGAAACATTAAACAATTTAAAAATAAGCACTCTGTGACAATGGCTGGTGGGATCTTCCTGTCACATTGACCAACATGTGCAATGATGGAGGTGGGGTCTCTGTGCTGTTCCCTAGATTTCCTTTGCTTTCACATCATTCCTATTTGCCTGTGAAAAACAATCCACCCTGAAGAAACCTTATCTCCATTAAGATGTTTTTTTCCTTCCTTTTTTTTTTTCTTGTTGGCAGTTCCCCCATCTCAGGCCATCAAGCCTCTAACCTACAACAGAACAGCCTGCTCTGTCTTCCCTCCCCAGCATTTTCTAAATATTCGCATTCTTCAGATGCCAGCTCCTTCCTTATTTTCTCAATTCTGTATTTGTTTATCCTCAAAAGCTCCTTTGTAGCAGCCCACATGGATCTGGGAAAATGTGGAGGCCAACCCTCTTTCCTCGGGCAGGCGGGTGGGCGGGCCAGAGCCCACCAAGAGTTCCATTTTTCACTCTCCACCTCTGGGGCACTTTCAGAGAACAGAAGCAGCTGCAAGGTCCTGTTGGGCCAGGGAGCTGACAGAGCCCTTCCAGTGCAAACCCTTTCCCCGAGGATCTGGGTCCTGGTGGGTGCAGGTTCTGTGGAACTGGGGAAGTTGTTAAAGCTGTAGCTCCCAGTTTTGTCAGTGGAAGCTCTGCATTTTGACCTGGCCCCACTCAACCTCAGAGTTCAGGGTGTTTAAAAACCAAGGATCATTGCAAGACCAGGATACACTAAGCATGAACTATGCCCATGAAGTCTACAGTACTCATCCACAGATTAGAAGGTAACTACAAAGCTTATTGCCTTCCCTGCAACCCCAACTTAGCCTTTGCTTGGGGCTTGGAAACCCTGTGGAAGAAAGCCGGTAGAGATGGAAAGTAGCAGGCAGTGGACTGAGTGTGCCTCCTAAGGCCAGCCCAGGGAAAAGGAGAAGAGAAAGAGGAGGAAAAGGTGTTTCCTTTGTCACCACGAAGGAATTTTCCATCTCTTCGGCATGGGCTACGCCAGAGTAGGCTGGGGTAGGGGCCCACACCTGTAATCCCAGCACTTTGGGTGGCTGAGGAGGGAAGATCACTTGAGCATGGGAGTTTAAGACCAGTCTGGACAAAATACCAAGATCTTGTGTCTACAACAAAATTTTTTTTAACTTAGCAGGGTGTGGTGGTTCATACCTGTTAAGTCTCCGCTGCTTGGGAGTCTGAGGAGGGAGGATCACATAAGCCCAGGAGTTTTCAGGCTGCATTGAGCTAGGATTGTACCACTGCACTCCAGCCTGGGCAACAGAGTGAGACTCTCATTTATTAAGAACCAAAAATGTCCCAGAGTTGGAGTTAGAATCATTTCTCCTTTGAGGGGTGGGGGATGAGTCATTTTCCTATTTCATATTCTTTAACATTCCCCCACCTCCTTTAGAAGCTGAAATTTCTTTGCAGAGCTCAGTGGCATCTGCTGTATCCATTTCTTCTACACAATTGTCAGTCAGTTGTTCTAAACTGTTAATGGGTCCCTCTAAACTCTTCATGCCTTTGAGACTTCGTGCCTTTATAAAAACTCTGCCTGTGAGGCTGTCCTCCTTTTCCTGCCCAGATAATTCTTATTCACCCTTAAAGCTCAATGAAGCTGACTTCCCCAGCTTGGCTAGGGGCCATTCCCTGTATTCTCATGGTGGAACTGGAGGGTGCTGAGTGTGCTGGGTACATATAAGGTCACAGGATTCACAAGTGTTAATTTTCTCTAGCATTTTGCATATGATAACCCATGTATTCTCTATCACTACTCTGTAGTAAGTAATATTATAAAACCCATTTTATAGATTAGGAAACTAAGTCCAGAGAGCTTAAGGAACTTGCCCAAGGTTGCAAAGCCGGTAAAAGGCAGAGCTCATATATGGCCCTTAGCAGCCAACCTATATATAGCATGAAGAGTGTGAACTCTGTAGACAGCCAGAAGGGGATTGCAATTCCACTAGATTCTCACCAGCCGTGTGACCTTAGGTTACTCAACTTATCTAAACTTTAGATGCCTCATTTTAAAAATGGGATTATAAAGAGTATCTATTAATACATGAAGAGGTCATAGTGGTGATGATGGGTAAAAATATAATGTATTCTAAGCACCTGGTGTGGAGGAGTCCCTCAGCTAAGACTTGGCAACAAAAATGTTATTACTGCTAACAATAATTAGTATTCTCCCTTCACAACCCTAATATCACTAGACCTAATCATCACCTGCGTCTCCACACAGGACAGGAACCGTGTTGTTTTAACCGCTTATGCAGTGCCTAATACAGAGTTTGGCAGATATTTGGAGTTCCATAACTGTTTAGGAATAAATGGTTATTTCGAATCTAACATACTTAGCACACGAGGTACTTCTTGAGTGTTCAATTTATATTAATCATAACATTATTATTACTTGGATGGTTTAATGTAGACACACCTCTGATGGGAAAAAGAGGGATATTCTATTTTTATCATATTTAATGAAGGCAGTCACACCTTCTAGTTGATTCAGAAGAAATACTGCAAATTTTGCTGCCTTATCCACCAAAGAGCAACAGCATGGCTCATCCTTGTGTCATTCAGTTAATTAAGATGTCTTATTTTGTTGTTCAAAACAGTGGTGGCAGCTGTGAAAATGTCAAACGGGGTAACATTCAAAACAATCCAATCATTTACCCTGCAATGAGAATCACTAACCCAGGGCCAGGGTCAATATTAGGGCAAGTTATATATCAATTGGTAATTATTAGTCTCTATCCTTCCTAGTTCTGGGAGAGCAGATTGGCCCTCAGCCCATTCGTATGAGTGGGGAGACAGTGGCATGGACTCTGACCGTGAAAAACAAGACACTAGAAGGTTTATGCTACCAGAGCTTAAAGGTCAAACCACGATGTGGTTACACTGTCTGCGCTTTCCGGATACGGATACGGTGTCCACAAGGATGAGCAAAGTCCAGCTTGCAGGAAGGCCTGTGCTCAAATAACAACAGAGGCTTCAGGCACTCTTCCTGGTCTTCTAGCAGGGCTCTGGAAATGGCAGAGCAAAGCGTTTAGGGGCCCAGTAGGGCTGGTGGAATCAGGGGAAGGTTGTCACTCCAGCACTAACCCCAATCGCTACTCTTTGCAGAACACACACTGTGTGCTAGACACTGTATGGAGGCCTTTTATAAGTGACATCACTTAACTTTCTCAGACGCCCTCAGAAGGGGTATGAGTGGATTCTTTCTATAACGATACAAACCAGGAAGCTGGAAAGTTAGAGTGCCCAAGCTGAGCAACTTGTGGTCTGCAGAGCTTTCCACCCTAATGCTGACTGCCTTTGAGCTCAGCTATTAGTTGGATATGGGGAGCTGCTTAGTTCAAACTCATCTTCTCCTTTCTCTGCTCAGACTGTGATTTTGTGCAGAACAGCAAGGTGCTTACTATCCTGGGAAATGCTCACTCTCCCAGAATTCCTTGCAGTTGGGGTAGCCATGGCATAGGATTGTCAGTGAAGTTTAAGGAAACCCTGCTGGGACAGGGCATGTGCTGTTAGACACGCACTTTCCTGGAAGAAGTGGAACAGGTTCAGCCCATCTATTCCTTCTCCTTTGTCTGCCTGGAATGCAGCCCTTAAGCCTGGAGTGGCAGAAGCCCTTTGTTTACAGCCAAGCTCTGTTGCCCAGGCTGGAGTGCAGTGGTAACGTCCTAGCTCACTACAGCCTTGAACTCCTAGGCTCAAGTGATCCTCCCACCTCAGCTTCCCCAGCAGCTGGGACTACAGGGGCTTGTCACCACACCAGGACAACTCTTCTAATTTTTTTATAGAAACAGGGTCTCTCTATGTTGCCCAGGCTGGTCCTGAACTCCTGGCCTCAAGTGATTCTCCCACCCTGGCTGGGATTACAGGTGTGAGCCACCACACCCGGCTGCAGAAGGCTTTTCACGTCCATAAGGGAAAGGCAAGAAAACCTTACAGACCTCAGAACTGAGATCCTGGAGTGGTTGAAGCAAGGTATACCACCAGACCTTAGGGTTTTTATTGTTACAGGAAAAGCAGCCACAGCTAAGCAGGCAGCCCATTTGTGTCCTATGCTTTATCCTGCTCTTCAAGTGGACTCAGGGTGTACCTTGCAAGCTACATCTCAAGGTGTTCCAGTCCATGTCTCTGAGGAGGAGGAAAAACATAAGATATAAAGCAAACATAAAATGAAAGGTGTAAACGCTAAACAGCTGGAACGTGGCCTCAGTAACAAACAAGCTCTCCAAGACTTGTTTACTGCCCAATTATTGTCTCGAGCTGGGGAAACTGGTTTTGCTCGGAATGGCCAGCTTCCACTGCTAGGCCGGTTTTAGCAGTCAGCTCTGACCCTCTAATTGCACTTATCATGTACTAATTAGCATTTAATAAGCAGCAACTGTGCATCTATTCCTGAAACAATAAAGAGACCTCATCCCCACTTCAAAGATGAAGAAACTCAGTTTAGGATGTTAGCACAACAAGAATAAAGGGCCACACATGCCTAATCAGAGCTAATGGCACAGTTAGAACCCAGGGCTTCTCAATCTGGAATCTGGTTGCGGGCGAGGAGGCTTCATAATTAGCTATCACGATTCCTCTTGGAGTCACTCGCTAGGGTGGAATAATTAACACAGGCACGATTCCTTTCAACAGGTGCCAAGACCTAGGTATCTAGATGTACGTTACAAGGCCTGGAACGCTCTTTCTCCAGGTGAGTTCTTGGGGCTCTGAAACTCTGCAGTGTTGGGTGGGGACCCCCCCAAGCCCGGCCCTGCTGTAGGATAACTGACTTTGGCAGGCGTGAGTGGGACCATGTGGTTTGGACACACTTTCAGAGTGTGCACGAGGCCTGTGCCAGGGATTTGGTGAGCAGCAGGCTGTGTTTTACCATCTTATCCCTGCTCTGACACTCTCAGCTGGGACTTGATGTCTCTGTCTGGGGATTAGTGAGGCCAGCGGTTCTCAAAGTGGGGTTCCCTGGGCTGGCAGCTTCACCTGAGAACTTGCTGAACATAAAACCCCCAGGCCTTAGCCCAGATACAATGAATCAGAGACTTTCCCGGGAGGGCCTAGCACTCTGCATTTTAACAACACCCTCCATCCCATCCCCACCCCCGGGGAGTCTGATAGACACTCGAGCTTGAGAGGCACTGGCTTAAACCTAAAACGGGAAGGAGATCTCTTCCCAACATCAGCAGGGAGTGGTGAGTGGAAAGAGGAAAACTTGGGCCCCCCTCTCAGATCTGCCCTTCTAGAGCAAAGACCTCCCCTGCGCTGCTCATTTAGTCTCTCACCGTCTCACAGAGCTGCTCATGCTTGGGGACCACCCTACAAAGAACAGCTTTCTTATCTGGATATGACATCTCTCCCACCTTTGTCCTCACTGTTAACCTTGCAGGAAGCCTTCCCAGAGCTCCACCAGCTCATAATTGCTGGTAGAGACGTAAACTCCTGTTAAAATTACTTGTTATGTGTCATTCTTTCCCTAAACCATGCCATCCATGAGGACAGGCCTCAGATTAGCATACAGTAGTTTGTACGTAGTTTGTACCCAGTATTTCTTCCATGACATGCAGCCACTCAGCGTTTTCCAACTTCTAATATAAATTCAGTAAATATTTTTTGTGTTAATTTGAAGAACTCACCCAGTGTTAAATTTTCTTATATATATCTTCTATTTTATTTCATGTTATTTTGAGACACAGCCTTGCTCTGTCACCCAGGCTGGAGTGCAGTGGTGTGATCTCAGCTCACTGTAACCTCCGCCTCCCAGGTTCAAGCATTTCTCCTGTCTCAGCCTCTCGAGTAGCTGGTATTACAGGTGTGCGCCATTACTCCTGGCTAATTTTTGTATTTTTAGTAGAGATAGGGTTTCACCATGTTGGTCAGGCTGATCTTTAACTCCTGACCTCAGGTGACCCAATGCCTCACCCTCCCCAAGTGCTGGGATTATAGGCGTGAGCCACCGTGCCAGGCTTACCCTTTATTTTTATCCCTCCCGTTTTGGTTATATAGAGAGGGGATTTTTAATTTTCTCCTAATTTTCCCCAATATAAGTGTGTCTTCACTTAACAATCTGATTCTCTTTACCATGTATAACAAGGTTTGCTGAACTTTTAGACACCGTGTTGTTCCATCATTATTTTTCCAAACATCTAATTGCCAGATGCGATTAGAAAAATGCTAGAGAAAAATGTTAAATCACAAACTGGTTCCGTTTTTCTGACATTTATAACATGGGTTGCGATACAGATTTCAAATAAGTGGATCCGTACCTGTTAGAGATGGTTTGTCAGTACTATTCAGAGACCACTTCCCTGGGTGGGTCCCTAGGTAGCACGGAGGTCAGAAAACGGCCAGAGTGTGTGTGTTGAGATGTCTGCAAAGACTTGAAGAAAGGCAGTCGGGAGGCCACGAAGCTGTCTCCTTAGGGTTGAATGTTAGAAACTGTCACTTCATTTACTGACCACCTATTCATCACTGGGGATGAAATTAACTCGGGCCCCGTCTGTTGGAATCTCAGGGTTTGGTTAGGGAAATGGACAACTGAAACCGGCAGTCCTATCCCATTTGGTAGATGCAGAAGGGCAATACAGAGGCTTCAGAAACATTGGCACCACCCACAGTGGTGAAGGCAACGCTTCCTGGAGAAAAGTGACTTCTGAATAAGTATCTGAAATTTGCTTGGGAGTCAGCAGTGAAGAGAAATAGTACAAATGGGCCTGGTACATGTTCCATGGGAAAATCCACGAGTTGAGCAAGAGTCAGAGGCACGAGAAAGAAGTTTCCTTTAAGCAGGTCTTCTTGTGTGAGTTGCAAAGCTGCAGCCCTCCCAGGAAATGGTTCTCCAATCTGAGATCTATTAGAATCCACTGAAGGGTGTGTTAAGACTCAGATTGTTGGGCCCTCCTGCAGAGTTTCTAATTCTGTGGCTCTGAGGTGGGGCTGACAATCTGCATTTCTAACAAGTTTCCAGCTGCTGCTGGTGATCTGGAAAGCACACTTTGAGAATCTAAGGGAAGGAAAAATTACCAAATATACAGGCTCATACTGTCTTTAACACAAACCTGAGCCCCATGAAGGGGTCTACTCTTATTCTGATTTTACAGATGAGAAATATAGTCAGTGAGGTTGAATCATTAACCCCAGATCCCAAAGCTAGCAGATGTTGAAGCTGGTATCATTCATGTTCTTTGAATTGGTCCAAGCTACTTCCCAACTACCTCTGTTTCTCAGGCGGGGAACAGAAAAGTGGAGTGGCTGCAAATTAAGACAGCAGACTGTCCTGCAGCCATCTGATAAGTGATATTTCAGAGCGACTTGGGTGGGGGGAGACGCAGAGAGGGACTTATAGCCACCTGCTCCTGCCTCATCCTTTTTTTCCTTGGAAGGGACTGAAGCCTGGGGATAATTTTCTCGTGGTCGGCCGAGGAAGTGAATCCTGCAATCTGCACACGTCGTTTCAGAGAAGATCACTAAGACAAATGTTGAGTCAACAGCAAGGTAAAAGCTGATTATCGGCTATGTAATCTCTATTGAAGGTTTTGCAAACAATTTGAGTTTCTTGAAGAGTAAACTCACCTCTTTGGTTTTTTTTTTTTTTTTCTTTTTGAGTGTTCATCAGTGACATTTGGGAATATTTATTTTGTGCTGAGCTCTGTGATTCATGCCCAAGACAGACATGGTTGGACACCTTGCAGAATCAAACTAAATAAGTGGTCATCACAGAGCACCCAAATAGCAGGCAACTGCTAGCCCACATAGGTCCTTGCAAGACTGGGAAACAACTTGCAAAATGGTACCCTTTCTGAAAAGAACTATTAGATGTCACTGTCTAATATGGTAGCCACTAGCCACCTGTGACTAGTTAAATTTAAATTAATTAAAATGGATTAAAATGTAAAATCTGGTTCCTCAGGCATAGTAGCCACATTTGAAGTGTTCAAAAGCCACCTGTGGGTAGTGCTACTGAATTGGACATTGCAGATTAGCTTAGACAGACAAACAGACACTGTTTGCTATTCGTTGCCCTTGTTCTTATTTTTTTTCTCTCTTTTTCCACCTTCTTTCTTTTTTTTATCTACTTTAAGATCTGGAGGACATGTGCAGATTGTGCAGGTTTGTTACATAGGTATACACATGCCATGGTGGTTTGCTGCATCCACCCCCCCATCACCTATATTAGGTATTTCTCCAAATGTTAGCCCTCACCAGTACCCCACCCCCTGCTATCCCTCCCCTAGTTCCCCACCCCTCAACAGGCCCCGGTGTGTGATGTTCCCCTCCCTGTGTCCATGTGTTCTCATTGTTCAACAGCCACTTATGAGTGAGAACATGCAGTGTTTGGTTTTCTGATCTTGTGTCAGTTTGCTGAGAATGATGGTTTCTAGTTTCATCTATGTCCCTGCAAAGGACATGAACTCATCCTTTTTTATGGCTGCATAGTATTCCATGGTGTATATGTACCACATTTTCTTTATCCAGTCTGTCATTGATGGGCATTTGGGTTGGTTCCAAGTCTTTGCTAATGTAAACAGTGCTGCGATAAACATATGTCTGCATATGTCTTTATAATAGGACAATTTATAATCCTTTGGGTATATACCCAGTAATGGGATTGCTGGGTCAAATGGTATTTCTATTTCTAGATCCTTGAGGAGTCGTCACACTGTCTTCCACAATGGTTGAATTAATTTATACTCCCAACAACAGTGTAAAAGCGCTCTTATTTCTCCACATCCTCTCCAGCATCTGTTGTCTCCTGATTTTTTTAATGATCTCCTTTCTAACTGGCGTGAGATGGTATCTCAATGTGGTTTTGATTTGCATTTCTCTAATGACCAGTTGATGTTGAGCATTTTTTCATATGTTTGTTGGCTGCATAAATGTCTTCTTTTGAAAAGTGTCTGTTCATATCCTTTGCCCACTTTTTGATAGGGTTGTTTGTTTTTTTCTTGTAAATTTGTTTTAGTTCTTTATAGATTCTGGATATTAGCCGCTTGTTAGATGAGTAGCTTGCAAAAATTTTTTCCCATTCTGTTGGTTGCCAGTTCACTCTGATGATTGTTTCTTTTCCTGTGCAGAAGCTCTTAAGTTTAATTAGATCCCATTTGTCTATTTTGGCCTTTGTTGTCATTGCTTTTGGTGTTTTAGTCATGAAGTCCTTGCTTGTGCCTGTGTCCTGAATCATATTCCCATGTTTTTTTCTAGGGTTTTTATGGTATTAGGGCTTATGTTTAATCTTTAACCCATCTGGAGTTAATTTTTGTATAAGGTATAAGGAAGGGATCCAGTTTCTGCTTTCTGCACATGTCTACCCAGTTTTCCTAACACTGTTTATTAAACAGGGAATCCTTTCCCCTTTGCTTGTTGTTGTCCGGTTTGTCAAAAATCAGATGGCTGTAGATGTGTGGCATTACTTCCGAGGCCTTTGTTCTGTTCCATTGGTCTACATCTCTGTCTTGGTACCAGTACCATGCTGTTTTCATTACGTAGCCTTGTCGTATAGTTTGAAGTCAGGTATCATGATGCCCCCAGCTTTTTTCTTTTTACTTAGGATTGTCTTGGCTATGTGGGCTCTTTTTTGGTTCTATATGAAGTTTAAGGTGTTTTTTTCCAGTTCTGTGAAGAAAGTCAATGGTAGCTTGATGGGGATAGCATTGAATCTTTAAATTACTTTAGGCAATATGGCCATTTTCATGATATTGATTCTTCCTAACCATGAGCATGGAATGTTTTTCCATCTGTTTGTGTCCTCTCTCATTTCCTTCAGCAGTGGTTTGTAGTTCTCCTTGAAGAGGCCCTTCACATCTCGTTAGTTGTATTCCTAGGTATTTTATTCTCTTTGTAGCAATTGTGAATGGGACTTCACTGACGATCTGGCTCTCTGTTAGTCTGTTATTGGTGTGTAGGAATGCTTGTGACTTTTGCACATTGAGTTTGTATCCTGAGACTTTGCTGAAGTTGCTTATCATCTCACCTCTTTGTTATATGTACTGAACAATTACGCACGCGCGCACACACACACACAGACACACATTGAGTGCAGCGTTAAATGTGTCTACTGGATGACAATGTATTTCTAGATGGCTGCACAGAAATAAGATTCAACATGTATAAATTTGTGCGTATGCAGGGTTCTGTGTTTTAGCTGATCTTACAGCAAGAAACACACACACAAAGAGACATACTAAGGAATTACTAAGAAGTGCTAACCTTTATTAAGCATTTTCCAATTCTCCAGAACTGTGCGGAAATCAAGGCCTTCTCTTATTTAATAGTCACTGCCAGCCTCCAAGGGAAGTGCTATATTATCTTCCTCTTGCAGATGAGGAAATGGAGGCCTGAAGCAGCAAAACAAGGGCTGATTCTTGCAGAGCTGACATTTAAACCCAGATTTGTGAAATGAGATGAAGAGAGTCTCATTCTTCACTTTCTATCCTCGTGAACCTCTAGAATTGCAAACCATCTATTCAAAAGTTAAAAAAAATAAGACTAAAGTAAGAAAACACATGTTATTGGACTTTGTACATCAGGTCCCTTCCATTGGGATCCACTACCAGCTTCCACATTCTGCCAGCCCCACCCTGCATAGTATCGGTACAGCAGGAAGCGCCCATGGTGCTCGGCACTTCTAGACTTGAGGATGGTGTCTCAGACATGGACAATAGGTGATGGCTATGGGAGGTGGGGTACAAGAGCTTTTGGAGATGCTGCTGAAGTTCCTGTGGCCACCCAGACACAGAGCCCTTCCCACTCCTCAGCCCTGTATAGGAGTTTATCATTGAAGCTCTTGCTGTCACAAGGAGCAAGTCCAGCTCAGAGGGAGATGGGAGGGGGAACTTGGGGAGGGCATAGCCCTTGATATGTGGTTATGCAACTGTCTGTGATCACTGATGAGGCACATTCAAGGTGGACAGTGTCAGCTGATGATAGGAGAATGCATAGATTTCAGTGTTCTCTGAAGACCACCTAGAATATAAAGTCCATTGCATTCCACTGATGTTTCCTGAGCACCTACTTTATATCTGGCATTGGACTCATTAGTGGAGCTTGAGTTCTAGCCTTAAGGGCTGACTCAGCAGAGACAGGATTGCCTCCTGGTCATGAGCCCGGGCCTTCGCCCAAGAGAGCCTTGTTTTGAAACTTGCTCCACTGCTCAGTAGCTCTGTGACTTTAGGCAAGTGACTGAATCTCTGTGTCTCTGTTTCCCCATCTGAAATAAGGGGACTCAAAGAGAACCCACTTCCTATGGTTGTTCTGAGGGCTAGATGAGCTCATATTTGAGAAGCATGGTACCAGACACATAATACGCTATCAACAAATACCGGCTGCCTGTATGATTGTTACTTGTAGGCATTCTAACTCCAGTTTCTCTCCCTACTGCTTAGTGGTCTTGAGCTGACTTGAGAAATTCTGTTTTTCTTCCTCTAAGCATCAGGCCCTTCATCTCTAAAACGGAAAGAGTAGATACATAAACTAGTTCAGAGGTTCTTAAACGCTCTTGATTTTGGTTGTGGAGTCTTGTTCAAACACAATTATGGTGGCAATGCCTGAAAGTGGAGTTTTTATGGTTGTTTTACATAAAGTCTCGCACTTTATTCATAGCCTCAAACTTTTTTGAGTATCTTAGAGCCTGTTTCCTCTTCTGAAAATGAGACCATTCATAGAACTGACCCCATGGAGTTGCTGCAATGAGAAAATATGTGGTGCATGTAAAGTGTTTAGCTCCTACAAAATGTTTTGTTTATCCTGCCTGCCACCACCTCTTGTATTTGGGGAGAACTTCTCACCCACTGCCATGACCCCAGAGGTTCCACGATGGGAATGGGTCCTTGCGGGCCATCTCAGAAAAACACTGGATAGATGCTAACACCCCTCTGCCTGTACTGGTGCAAGCGTCATGACTGATAATGAGGCTCCCAGCAAGCAGATGAAAAGCATGTGCTTAGAAGCACTCAGAGCTCTTGTCAGACTCTTAGGTTCAGTGAAGGCTACAGATCAAGGGGCTTTTCGATATGCTGATACATTTCTACTCACAGTCTATCCTACCAGTGTGAATATTAGCAATAGCATGATGGTGGTGCGTTTGGGGAATGAGCTGGGGCAGAGGACACAGAATCTCTACAGGGCTCTTTAAACAAGCATTTTTAAAATGTAGAGATTTTTTTCCTGCTCCAGAAAGTTAGGTTTATTGAACTGAGTCAAATAACTGTACGTCCTGACGGCACCGTTGCAATCATTGATCAGCTCTGAAGCTCTCCTGCACGTTGCACTGCCATTTCAATAAAGAGCATGTTCTCAGAAATAGGTGTGATCTGGTAATGGCCTATGGGCTGGGTCTTGCCCACTGGAGAGAGGCATTCTGGAAGATAGGCAACCAATGGGTGAGAGACACTTGAGCACCCAGGATGTTTCCTACCTGAGCTGCTCTCAGCTAGTGTGTATCTGGCTAAGTGAGCCAGACTCTGGGGTGAAATATCCCAGAGGGTGCTTCTCAATACTCAGCACAAGAAGGGAAGGGGACAAGAAGAGCTTGGTCATGATCTTTTGGTTTTAAAAATGAGAACATTAAATTTTCAGTACCAATTTGGATTTGGTAAACGTTGTTCAGGCTTTGCCCATTGCTTGATGTATGTTGCACGCTTTTACTTAATGCTTAATTGTGAGTATGTGGTATGTGCATTGTGTGCTTGTCTATGTGTGTGGGGGTCTTTGTGTGCATCTTAGAGCACATCCAAATTGGGTGTGGGTTTCTTTGCAAAAAACATATCTTAGCACTTATGAAAGCACTAGTGCCAAGAATGAGGCCTGATTCACGGTCTAAGTACAGCAAAGGTTTCCTAAATTTGGGTTATGTTTTTAAGTTAATTTTTATTATTAATCAACCACAAAGTAATTGCAAATCTTTTTTTTAACATCTAGAGGAGTATTAAAAAAAACACAGGCCGGGCGCGGTGGCTCAAGCCTGTAATCCCAGCACTTTGGGAGGCCGAGGCGGGTGGATCACGAGGTCAAGAGATCGAGACTGTCCTGGTCAACACGGTGAAACCCCGTCTCTACTAAAAATACAAAAAATTAGCTGGGCATGGTGGTGCGTGCCTGTAATCCCAGCTACTCAGGAGGCTGAGGCAGGAGA
>NW_016107452.1:2670367-2776426 GCF_001604975.1 Cebus imitator | reverse complement strand
AACGAGAGGGAAACTCCATCTCAAAAAAAAAAAAAAAAAAAAAAAACACAAAAACCTATCTGTTACACCTTTCCCATAGTCGAAACTTTCCCTAGAGGAAATTTCTGCTGACATTTTAGTGAATCCATACATTTTCTGTACTCATACACATGATCATTTATGTACTCTTAAATAAAGATAATCATATTATACCGTTTTTCAATTTTGTTGATTCATTTAGTAATATTTCACTTGAATTTGGATCGAATTCTTACCAGATTTCAAGTTAAGAGTGAGGAAGTCATTAAGAGCTTTCACTGAAGTTGAAAACTAGGGAAATGGTCAATGTTGATGTTGTAAAGGGAAAGCAGAAATGAAAACTAAAAACATGAACCAAAACTAAGGAGGAGAGGAGAGAGGTCAGAGAAGATGCCGCATTAGATCTGAGTGGAATGAGCAGGATTTGATGAATCTGTCATCAAATATAGGATGAGTTGGTTTTGGTGGGGGTTGATAAGAAAGACAATAATGGCCGTTCTGCAAGGGTGACCCCCAGTGAACCACCTCCTGGTTTTCACACACTTGTGGGATCACTTTTGAATGAAATCTGAGCTGGCCTGGCACTCATGTTAAGCTGTCGAATGCAGAGGAAGTAATATAATGTTGATTTCAGGCCCAGCCTTTAAGAGGACTGTCACTTTTGCTTCTTACTTAATGAAATGCTCACTCTTGGGAGGCCTGAATCACCCTACAAGAAGTCTAGCTACTCATCTGGAAAGGCCACATAGAAAGGAATAGTCCTGAGATGGCAAGAACAAAATGAGAGCCATCACAGGGTTCCTGTGTGCAGATGACTCCACCGCAGCCACCACTTGGTGAGAGACCCTAAGTGAGACCAGTATAAGAACCACCCAGCTAAGCCCAGTTAACCAACAAATTGAGAATAAAATGCTGTGCTTTTTTGTTTTAACACATCTTTGTTTTGCAGTCATTTTCTGCATAGCATTAAAGGACTAAGCACATAGGTAGTGGCTGGAGTATGTATTCAAACATGTTTACAACAAGCATGATACATTCTCAGGCAATGGAGAAATCTGTCAGAATGGCCACTACAATATAAGGCTCTTGCACATGGGTTTCAAAAGTGGTCAGCTCCATGATCAACATGTTAAGTTTTTAGCTGAATTTGGTTTTGGAATTCCTCTGATAGAATAGGAAGAGGAAGACTACAATTTTGTCCCTGGCCAGCATCTTTTCTAAACAAGAATAGAATAGAATTCTAAACAAGAAACAAGCCTACATCTTCTTAAATGGAGACATAAGCTATAGGGAGACAGATGAACAGACCTCGATCTAGGGGTGTTTGTTAATTATGTAGCAAAAAAGTGAAAAATAAAAAAGAAGACCAAAAGAAAAGCATCAAGACAATCTAGAACAACTCTGTATTCTGAAAGATATAACGATTTGTAAGCACATCAGTTGTCTCACTCCCTAGGACATCGGTTGGCATAATTAGTTAATTCTTGGAAAGAGTTATGTGTGTCTTCTTTATTAATTGATATTTTCCTTTAACAAGGAACATAAGGACCAGGAAAAAGTGTCATCACAAGAGAGTAATGGGTTTTCTTTTGAGAAGCCCATGTGTTTAATTAGGATAGTATCATTCATCCTGCAGCATTCCAAAGGTATTTAGAAACTTTATGGGGCTTGAAATGGAGCCACCTCTGGCATGAAACCCGGGAACACCTCTCGCCATTTGAGGACAGGATGTGCAGATGCCAACCGAAACTACCCAGAGCACGTAATTACCAGTTGGAATTATCAGTTACCAACTGGAATGGGTCCAGGGCCCAGACTCAACTCCTGTGACAAACATCAAGGGCTATTTAAAGACCACACATAGTTCCATATCTTTGCTTTGGCTTCATCACCATCTGGGACCCCAGAGAAGGGTATGTATTAAATAGATTAAGTCTTCCCTGGTGGCCAATGTTGGGTTTGAACTCACAAAAAAAGAGACCTCAGAGTCAGGCCGGTGAACCACAGTTGACCCTGCTGCCCACCTGGTCTGGGGATATGAGCGGCAAGCTTTGAAGAACAGAGGATGCGGAAAGCTCTGATGTGGTCTGTTCTATCTGCTCCCGCCTGGGAAGCTACAGTGTAAACCAGCCAGGTGCCTGGAATACTCTAGTAAAAATATGCAAAGACATAGGGGTGCTGAGAGATGAATAGAACAACTTGAGAGACAGTCCAAACATGAGCTGGGGCACATGCCTGACTCACACGAATGGCTGGCATGTGACTATGCCTCTGAATGTGATCTGGACGGCATATGAGCTGGGGATCTGTCTGTGAAGTTCATATTGGCCATACACATATGATTTTCAGTTTGTTTGCTTGTTTGCCTTTCAGTTTTATTTATTTATTCAACAAATAGCTACTGCCAGACAGCAGTACAAAGCAGAGCAAACTAAATAAGGCTCAGTCCTCCAGAGCTTAAAGTCAAGTAATGGGCAAGAGAGGGAATCAGATAATTCTAATTCCATGTGATAGCAGTGTAAAGCAGTTAGTTGCAAATGAATTTTCTAGCATGAATGCTCATGTCCAGCAGAGTATATGTAAGAGTGCATAACTCTACGTTATAGTGCATTTGGTAAATCACAGAAGTGTACCAAGTGGTTCCAGCAAATTTTGGCCATTGGAACACTCTTTGGTGATGCTAGGGTCATAAATGGAGCCTCAGAGATGTGTTTGGGAGGTGGGAGGTAGAGGTACGAACAGGATACTGAAATCCAAAATCTCACGCCACAGTTACTCCACCCCCATCCCTCTCCATGAATAAATTGATACAGACTGGATTTCAAGTTTAGAATACAGGGAACAGCGTAATTGTTACTGGGAATAATATTGTGGTCTATAAAGAGATCTAGTGTTGTGTGTGTGTGCGTGTGTGTGTGTGTGTGTGTGTGTGTTTCCTTGTCTTGTCTTCGAATGACTTTCTGGGTTACAAGGTAAGTTGACACCCTCTGAAAACCTGGAAACATAAGGATTCTGCAGTCAGTTGCCTGCTAGATTGAGGAACTTTATTCTGATTTGGGTTAAGTAAATCATGTGCAGAAAGAAGAAAAAAGAAGAAAGAAAGAGTAATGCACATTTGTTTCATGGCAACTGCTTTTAGGCATTGATCTAAGCAGTTTTGTATATATTGTCTCTTAAACCTAAAAACCTTCCCGAGGGAGGTGTTATGACATCCATTTGTAAAGAGGCAGAGAATCAGGTGAAGTATCTAAAATCCTGTGCATTTTTATTTCCAGCTTTCTTCTTCTCTCCACCATTGACTAGGTGCTCATTACCTGGATTATTTTCATAATCTCTGAAGTTCAGAGACTTTCTCAGTTGGAGCCCTTTATTTGAACCACTTAATACAGAACATGATTTGAATAATGATTTTTCCCAATGCTTCCAAGGATGGAACATAACTAGAACCATTCTCAGCGTAGAAAAGAGAAATTCATCCAATAATTAGAATTCTTCTAGAATTCTAGATGCAGTAGACAGAAGTTTGTTCATTGCATGCAGTGGATACCTTGGAGCTACTCCTCCTCTTTTATAAAAGTCCAGCTCTTCGAGAGGCTTCTCAAATGAGGTTCCTGAGCACTGCTGGATACAAGCCTATCCCCTTCTGAAAAATCTCCTTTTGACTTTCATTGGCTTCCCTTGGTCATGTGGGTCTCTTGCTAATGCCCCCACCTCAGAGACACCTTCCTGAAGTAGATCTTCTATTCCCATTAGTCTCTGCATCCTGTTTATTTTCTCTCTAGCAATTGCTACAAATAACATTTACAGTATTTATTTGTTTGGTTATTTGTAATTGATCCACTCTCATTGGTAGGTAAATTCCACAAAGGGCAGAGGCTTATCTTTCTTGTTTACCACTGGATTGCCAGCATTTACATCAGGAGTGGATAGTATGTTCTCAGTAAATTTCAGTGGGTTTAACTAAGTACCAATTAATCACAGGATGCATCAAGTCCCAGTTAGAACACTGCATATATAAAATAAAATAGTTATGCATAACCCTCCTCCTACACACACACACACACACGTGCGCACACACACACACACACGTGCGCACACACACACACACACGCACATCAGAAACATTTGTGTCTTGATATTTCTCTCCTTTTCATTAACTTCCTGAACTTAGTATGCAATGAAACTGTTCTTCCCAACCAGCAGAATCATCAAATAGTCAGCCCAGTTTGTCTTTGCCTGCTCAGATCTTGTTAGCCTGAAGTCCTCTGCACAGCCTTTTGGGAAGAACAGGGATCTCCTGGATGAATGGCAGGAAGCCCCCAGCTCAGGGTGGGAAGTGATGGAGAAGGACGGGGCGGAAAAGGAAATAGGCCCCCCTCAAGCCACTGAAAGAATGATGGGTGCATCTCCTAGGTATCGACAACATCTGCTTGGCTTAGCGTTGTTCAGTCAGTCTGTGTCTTCAGCAGGAGGAGCTCACTGGCACTTTTGAGAACAGCACACACTGGCAGTTATGCAGGGAACAGGCTGCTGGGACAGAGTGAATTTCTAGGCAGCCGGCCTGCCCGGACCTGCAGCTCCCACCCTGCGTTCAGGCATGTATGTGTGTCAGCCCCGTTGTGATAAACTGGAACATTCTCAGCCTTGTGAAATCAGGGAAGTTTTCCATGGGCCTTCGTCTTGCAGCAATTCCATTTCATTTTTATTTGTCAGATTTTCGGTTTGCTCTGATTTCAGTCAGTGCTAAAATGAATATTAGCATGCTCCTTTGTGAATACCAAAAAAAATTAGTATGTCTATAGAAGGTATATATTTATTCATGTGCAACACACATATATCTGTAAATTGCTTCTCCCAGTGAAGCTGTAGTGATATCCTACCAATAGCTAATGTTTTTGAAAGCTGTCGCTGACACCATGCAAAGTGGTTTATGGAGCAGGATAGCTAGATTTAGCAAACAAGAATAAAGGACATGACTTAAGTATAAGTAGCATGTCCTATAATGCTTCATGGGGCATATTTATATAAGCTAAACAATATGTTGTTGGGTTTTTTCTGTCCGCAATTCATATTTATCTTGGAATTTTCTACTTTACCAGATGACCTTATTTATGGATGTGTCAGTTTCCTAAATGTGCTATTAACAAAATTACCATAAACTGGGAGGCTTTATACAATCACCCAGAAAAAAATGTGTTCTCTGCAGCTCTGGAGAATACACACCTGAAATCAAGGTGTCAGCAGGGCCATGTGTGCCCTCTGAGAGTCCGTAGCATCCTTCTTTGTTTCCTCCTAGCTCCTGGAAGTAGCCGGAAGTCTTGAATATCCTCTACCTTGCAGTGGCTTCACTCTGATCTCTATCTCCATCATCACATGGTGTTCTCACTGTGTGCCTGTCTCTCGTTCTCTTCTGTTCTTCCAGTAAGAACATCGTTCATATTGGATGAAGGGTCCACCCAACCTCAGTTTGACCCCGTCTTGACTAATTATATCTGCATCAACTCTATTTTCAAATAAGGCCTTTAACTCTGAGATACCAGGGACTAGGACTTCACCATATCTTTTCAGAGAATACAGTTTATCCCCTAGAATGTTGGATATCTCATTTCATTTTTTTTCATAGGACAACTTGATTCTGTTTCACTATGAGAAAACTGAGTCCAACGTGCAGTAAATAACTTGTCCAAGGTTGCACCTCTGTAAGAGAAAATCGTGAGCATGGAACCTGGGCAGGACAATCAAGGAGCTTGCACTGCTGCTCCTGACTGCACACAGTCCCAAGATAGGTGAAAAGTACCCAGCTCAAGGGATAAGCACGCAGGGCCATCATCCCTGCTTAGAACAGTTTCCATGGGGCATGGCCATGGGCCAGTCCTGACCCTCTTTGGCTCTGGGTCCTGTTATCTAAAATGAAAAGGTTTGTGTAGAGCTGTGCTATCCTATAGGAGACCAGCAGCCACACTGGCAATGGAAAGGTAGCTAGATGGAGTGGAGATAGCTTCAGTATCAAACACATACCAGAGTTTGAAGAGTTCATCCAAAACAAAAAAATATGGAAAAAGAGCTCACTAAGAATTATTTAATATTGTTTACATGTTGAAATAATATTATTTTGGATATATCGGTTTAAGTAAAAATGTTGCTAAAATTAATTCCATCTGTTTCTTTTTACTTTGTAGATTTCATATGAAATGTTTTTATTTCACTATTGTTATTATTTTTATTCATCTGTTTCCTTTCCTACTTTAAAAATATTTGACACATAGCCTACACTCACTTAGATCACTGAGCCTCAGACTTTTGTGTTTTTAAAAAACTGTCTGTTTAACTGTGGAACTTTCATTCAACACAACACAAGATGTCCTCAATAAAAATGAGTTTTATTCATTTAGTCATTCATTTATTCTACAGGTGTTTATTGATCACATCCTAGACACCAGCTACTTCGCTATAACTGGGGATTGAATGGTGAATGACAGAGATGACATATCTTCCCCCCTCTTGAACATAGACCACAAAATGCACACTCTAGGCAAAGTGTTGACCGTATCAACCTATGACGATCTGACCAGCAACGTGGTGTCTATGTCTACGTATTCTCCAGTTATTAAAACCAACTCATCTTTTTAATGGAGAAACAATGAATAGAAACAGGTTGAACTTTGTCGTGGTGTTGATGCATTTTCCATTTTTAACTTCAGTATAAAAAGCAAACAGGACTGAGTAGAAGAGAAGTTAGGAAAGAGCACAAAAAAATTATAAACATTTATTCAAGAGTTGAGTAAGGCATAGTGTATTTTAACCCTAAACAATTGCCCCAATAGCAAACATGCATTCATTTGAATCTCTGAACTTCAATATTTATCTTTAAAAAATTATGTCATAAAGCATGCTTGACTTTATAAAATATTATTTTGAATGTAAATTTGTAATTTTGAATATATAACAATTGGTCTAGTAAAATATATAAGAAATGACTGTATTGGAAATATTTATAAAGAACATTACAAATCATTTTAAGAAAAAAATCACCACTATCCTACCATCTTAATAGACTTATTTCTAGTTTTTCTTTTTTACAAGTTACTTTTCATCTGTCTACGTGTGTATATTTACATGTAGTAATTGTAGTACAAGTAGTATTTTGAGTTCTTTTATGTATTTATCTTTCATCCATCTGTCTTCAGAGTCATAATAAATAACAAATCTCTGCTGACTCACATCAGGGAATTATCTGAACACCCTGACTTCCTTACTTGGTCAATATTCCCTTTCTCATCATGAAAGGACTGTTTCTTTTTTCTTTTTAGCAGTGATCAGAGTCGCATTTTTACTGTTTTGTGTGTGATTCTTTGATTAATATCTGTTTATTCACTGAGACGGAAGTTCTTTAATGTATCATTTTTAGCTCTCCGTTATATCCTTATTCCATAGTAAGTGCTTATTAACCATTTCTTAAATACATGGTACATAATAGCTACATAATATCTCATCACATTGATGTTGCAATATTCTTGACATCATACCACTATGGCTGTACGCTAATTTGGTTCAGGTACGTTTCCTGAATAAAACACAGTATCATCAACATCTTTATGCATTTAATGTTGTAAAAATATATTTCCTTAAAATAGAAATCATAAGGTCAATAATTACGAAAATTTTTATGGCCTTTGATGTATCTAATCATAGGATAGTCCAAAAGGGTTAGACCCATTTATAAACAAAGTGTGACTATCAAATGATGAAACTGTTTGATCTATTTATGATTATAAAATATATACATAGCTTAATTAGCTTAATAACATTAAAGATTATAAGGAAGAAACTTCAAAACATCCATAACCACCCTATTCAAAGATGATCAGCATTTATCATGTCTTCCAAGCTGTGCTTCAAATATATGATATATGTATGTGAGTTTATGTCTATATATATATTTATGAGAGAGAGAGAGAGAGAGAGAGACAGAGTGTGTGCGTGTGTGTGCGTGTGTGTGTGTGTGTGTGTGTAGAGATAGGTCCCAGTTTTGTCATTGTGGAACCATAATACCCTGCTCCTCTTCCTCCATCTGCCATTACATAGTAATAATTTTCAAATCTTCTAGCCACTTAATTTTCATGGTTGCCTATAACTTTATTTTATAGATGACTCATAATTTAAATGTCCTATGAGATTTAAAAATTGTTTTCAATGATTTCCTATTACATATTCAGTAGCACTGATCATTTTTTTTGGATATACGATTGATTCTTACTATTTGCAGTGGCTGTGTTTTATCAAGTCATCCTGAACACTGATTTAGTGAATACTGAATTATTCTCTTAGGCGTAGTTCAGGGTTATGTTCCTGCAAACCTCTGATCATAACATTTTCATCAAGTGACCAATACATAACTTTATGTGTTTCTGGTTAGACAGCTTACCGGGTTTATATTATTGATTCATTAATACTGAACGATGGGACGTTATTACTCTACCTCTTGCATGAAGGAAATTTCTCTAACATGAATATTTTCTCCGTAAGACATAACACAGCCATCCTGCGCTCAGAGGCACCACACAGCACTTCAGTACTGTGCTTAAGGGTCATTTACAACAGCGACATTACCAGAAAAAAGCACAAAAATGTAGGGGGAAAGTGGCAATAAATTGCACAAAGGACATTGTCTACAATATGAGAGCTGAAACAAGAAGGTAGAATGTAGCCTCATGCAGTCTTAGATGGGAAGGTGCATCTTGGGTGACTCTTAATTTTTTGGCTGTTCTGTGTGCATTCATAGAGGACCACACAAGTACCTTCAGTGCTGACTTGGGGATTACAAATAATTTTAGCAAATAGGCAAATTTGCAAGTGCGAAATCTGTGACTAATGAGGATCTAGACTGTATATCTTTGGGGATGTTGGATATTTCTACTTATGTCCTTGGGATAAACATGAAGTCAAGTCTAACCCTAGCATTCCGAGAGGGTAGAAAAGGGAGATGTTTGATGGCCACCTATGCCTTACCTTAGAAGAGCAAGTGTTAGGGGTACCTTCTGCCATGATTAGTTCAAAATCCTCATGTGGCCACCTGTTTTAGCACTGAGATCTGACCAGGATTCTAGTTTCAGATGGGCCACTGCCTATTAAAGTGACATTGAGCCAGTTTCTTCACTTTCCTGAGCCTCATGGTTTCCATCTTTAAATGGGTTAACTGTAAGACTCACCTCAAAGGATTGTTGCGAGGAAAACTGAGTAAATACAGGTAAAGCATGGGGCAGCGGCCCTTGTCAGATTCAGCAAATCATAGTGAGAGTAGTAGAATGGTGTGTCTGGGAGAGCATTTCTCCTAGAGGTTGAATGCGCACTAACCATTCAGGACAGCTCATGCGGATGTGTAATTAAGATTTTTATGTTAAACTCCATGGGGCTTTCTATCACTTGAGAAAGGACAAGAATCCGTAATTATCATCTAAGGATAAAAAGTTACCAAAATGTCCCCATTCTGGTTCAAAGTCAGTCTCTATCAGTTGGCTTCGACCTTGAGGCCTTAGATATTAGCTCAAATTATGAAGTGATACATTCTTTCTTGTCCTCAACAATAAGTTACCTAAAAAGTCAACTGAAAACCAGTCTTGTGATACAGTGGAAAAAACACAGGACTTTGAGTGTTACCGACCCACATTTGAGTTCCTAGCTCTTTGTCTTACTCTCTGTGTGACTTTTAGCCCAGTCACACGATCCCTCTGAGAGTCAAGGTTTCCATCTGGAAAATGGACAAGAAAACATGCAATTTTTATTTCTGTAATTTTTTTTTTTTTTTTTAGACAGGGTCTCACTCTGTCAGCCAGGCTGGAATTCAGTGGTGCAATCCTAGTTCACTGCAGACTCTACTTCCTGGGCTCAAGTGATGTTCCTGCCTCTGCCTCCCAAGCAGCTATCAATCACACTTACCTAATTTTTTATTTTTTGTAGAGACAGGAGTCTCACTATATTTCCCAGGCTAGTCTGAAACTGCTGGGCTCAAGCAGTCATGCAGCCATAGTCTTCCGAAGTGCTGGGATTACAAGCATGAGTCACAGTGCCCAGCCTCAACACTTTTATGTTTGATATGGATGTTTGTCAAGTTAT
The DNA here is from genome assembly GCF_001604975.1 of Cebus imitator. Lineage (NCBI taxonomy): Eukaryota > Metazoa > Chordata > Mammalia > Primates > Cebidae > Cebus > Cebus imitator. Next base: position 2,766,295 of record NW_016107452.1, on the reverse strand, counting down.
TTTTGAAGGTTCTAGCCCGATGGCCAGCACCTTGTAGGTACCATGTAACTGCAACTATTGTGAGATTATCTGTGTGTATCGCCTGTGTGTTACGAAAGCCACTCTTACTTTGTTTCTTGTAAATATTTCTGTAGCTTTCCTGTATATTGGTTCACATTTTCCATTTTGCTTTCTCTGTTTTGATCTTTCTCTCCTGACAAAAAAAAAAAGGAGCTAACTGTATCACAGGACAAAACCTTTACTTAGAATTTGAACCTGCAGCAAGAAGCCAAATATATTGGTGTGTAAGACAAGGCATTGCACTGACTCTCATTTCCTTGAAATCTATTTCCAAAAATTCTGAGGGAGGTGAGACTCTCATAGAAAGGCAATAGAGAGATGACATAGAATTGTTATACAATGATGACTGTTCTGGTGCCAAATGGGAATTCTGGGTCCTGAATTCTGAGTCCTGGGTCCTGAATTCTGAGTCCTGGGTCCTGGGTCCTGGGTCCTTGGTCCTGAATTCTGAGTCCTGGGCCCTGGGTCCTGGGTCTGGGGTCCTGGGTCCTGGGTCTGGTGTCCTGGGTCCTTGGTCCTGAATTCTGAGTCCTGGGTCCTAGGTCCTGGGTCTGGGTCCTGAGTTCTGAATCCTGGGTTCTGGGTCCTGGATCCTGACCCCTGGGTCCTGTGCCATTCTAGTATGTAGGCTCAGGAGAAGGGGCTGGAGAGGCTCAGAGAGAGAGGAAAGAAGGGCCTCTGCCTTCCATTGTATTCTAGGGGACAGGGTAAAGGAGTAAAAAGGCAGTAAAAGGAACAGAGAGAAAAAAGAGAGGAATGAAAAAGAGAAAGGAAAGAGTTTTGTAAGTTTGGAAAGCTAAAGGCTGCCAGTTGAATCAGGGTCAGGGGAGAGAGAGGCATTGGAGGAAGGGTGCTTATGGGCTGGGCCCTTTTCTGTTTTCTGTTTTCTCCAGGCACCAAAAGCAAAGATCTCAGTTTCTTTTCAGTTACTTTGACTGCTGAACTAGGCTTTTTTGAAATGAGGCTTCTTGCCAACATGGTGCCATGCAGGCCCTGTGTGTGTGTGTGTGTGTGTGTGTGTGTGTGTGTGTGCGCGCGCGTATTTGTCTTGGTATATTTTTGTCTATGTCTGTGTATGTCTTTGTGTGTGGTGTGTGTCTATGTATTTGTTTCGTGCATGTCTGTGTAGGTCCCCATGTGTGTCTGTGTGTGTTGTATGTATCTGTGTGTTTGAATGTGTGTGTTTGTATGCCTTTTTGTGTGTGTCTGTGTCCGTGTATATTTGTATTTGTTGTCTTGGTAAATTTGTGTCTATGTCTATGTATGTCTTTGTGTGTCTGTGTGTGTGTCTTTGTGTGTGGTGTGTCTCTCTGTATTTGTGTCATGCATGTCTGTGTAGGTGCCCGTGTATGTCTGTGTGTGGTACATGTCTGTGTTTGGATGTGTGTGTTTGTGTATGTGTTTGAGTGCGTGTTTGTGTGCATTTGTGTGTATGTATCTGTGTATATATCTCTCTGTGTGTGTTTCTGTCTGTGTGTGTATATCTCTTTGTGGGAGTATGTTTCTGTCTGTGTGCATGTTTGTGTATCTGGGTATCTGTGTGCCTGGTGTGTGTGTGTGTGTGTGTGCGTGTGTGTGTGTGTGTGCGTGTGTGTACCTAGGCAGTCAACGCAGGACAGTGTGGGCAGGCTCGGTCTGGAGCCAGGCTGCTGAGACTCACGTGCTGACTCCGGCACTCCCACCCTGTTACCTCACAAAGTTGCTCACGCCTTCTGTGACTCAATTAACTCATTGGTAAAATGGGGATCACTATAGTGATCCTTACGACACACAATATGCAGGCATGCCAGACACACGGGCAGTATTCAAACATAGAAATCGTAGGCATATGGGTATCCTCTCCAGGCAGCAACTCTGGGGCCAGGACACCTCTCTTCTCTTGTACCCTAATATCTTTAAGGTGTCCAATTTGCCTCTGTTTTCCCAGGGTTGGGTGGCTTCCTGGGATCAAAGACTATCTATGTTAAACGTGGAATCGTGCTGAGCAAATCACACAAGTTGAGCACACTATTTGTCATCTTTTACCCCCATCCCAATTCCATTCAAGGGTCTCTAGACAGCAAACATGCAATTATGATTGAGGCTGTAAGCCAAGAAATTGCCTGAGGGCTGGGATCATTGTTTAACTCTTCCTGGGGCGCTGTTGCTCCAGTGTGTTTGGGCAATCTGTTGCTTAATGCCTTCACAGAAATAGGCTCGGTTGGGTCCAGAGGGGAGGCTGGTAGCAGAAGACAGGCAGGGATGGCAGGGCCTTGCAGGAGGTGACTCAGCAGTGGGCGCGGGGTTTTGTCACGACAGGCCCCCTTTCCCTTGAATGCTCGTGCAACCATGACATGCCCCACCTGGAGCCATGAGTCAAGCAGGTTGAGGCTCTCCTGGCTGTCGCTCAGTGCAGGGGCTGCGGGGGCCAGATGCGGTCCTCCCTGAGAACTTCCCAGTAGCAGGAGGCGGCTCCTCCCCGGGGCTGAAGCAGGACCTACAAGAGCCAGGCCAGGTCTGGGGAGAGGCTGTAGCTCCACCTGCTTCCTACTGGCCACCCATGGAGAAGCCAGAAGCTGAGTCACTAGAATGACAAGCCTCTGCCATTTCAAAGGAGGCATGAGCTAAAGGAGCTGCTCCCTGAACACAGCTTTTGGGGCAAACCTCCCAGTTTGAGTTATTTCCAAGCCAAAAATCTTCTAAGCAAAAATGTGATCAAGGAGGCTTCTGGGCTCGGCTCCCCAGGGCAAGAAAGAAATGATCGTTATAATGATTTTTGTCACTGCCACCATCCCCGTTATTTATCTCTCCTTCACCAAGCACCCATGTACACCAAGCTTTTTATACACTTTCTATTAGCCAACCTTTGAAATAGCTCCAGGAGATATTTCTTATTATCCACAAAATAAAACTAAGACATTGAGAGGTTCTAGATTCTAGACCTTGGACTCAGCCAGGGCTATGGTCGGCAAACCCAGGACTTTTAGCTTTTTCTGCACCTGCCCAAATCCTGCCTCTCAGGTCTAACCTAAAACCACATTTGACAGATGCTGAATCCTGTGCTGTGTCCAGAAAAAAAAAAAAAAAAAAAAAAAAAAAAAAAAAAAAAAAAAAAAAAAAAAAAAAAAAAAAAAAAAAAAAAAAAAACAGGGAGAGAATAGAAAATTGGATTCAGAGGATGTATGAATAGAAAGGAATCCAAACATGCAAATATTGCCTTTGTAAAGAAATTATTTATGAATTCACAGTTCTCTTCCCTTGTTTCTGCCTCAATTTCCTTTTGTATTGATTTAGGGATCATCTTCAATGCAACCATCCACATATTTCCCAGAACTCTTTGGGCTCATGGGCTCTGTTAAGGGATCCCTATATGCTCAGGGGAGGCATTTGCCAGATCACACTTCCCTTGCATGTCTTTGCAACACTGTCAGTTCAGTCTTGTAAATATACTTGAGTTAATCCACCTGATTGCTGTCATTCAACATAGATCTGGTTACGTTGTTTATTTGTTCACAAAATTTGCTTTAGAAAATCTGGATTTATTATACTCACCAATTGTTTCTGCTATATTGTTCAGGCCTCCTCTGCGCACATTTTCTGGAAGGGTCGGTGCTGTCTGGTGTCTGTGCCTTTCCTTGTACTAGGACGTCATGACATCCTTCTTCAGCTGGAAATCGTTTGTCCATCATTCAAGCCTTAGTTCCAACCTCACCTCCCCGAGGGAGGCTTCTCTCACTCTCCTTAACCCTGACTGCAGCTGCCACAGCAACTTACAGTAACACAATCCCCACTCTAAGCCTGCACATCTGCAAAAGTTCCCAAATAGAAATGAAGATTAGAGGTATCTGAGATATTTCTTAAAAATGAAGATTCCTGGGGCCCATCTCCTAGGTGTTTTGATTCCATAAATCTTGTCTGGGGCAAACGAATCTGTGTTTTTAACACGTGCTCCGGGAGATTCCGATGTAGATGCTTCTTGGGCCATTCTTTTAAGAGACTGCACACTACTATCATCACTTACTGTGTATATCTCTGTTCTCTGCCAACCCCCACCCACCTGTCATCCCTCAAAGGTCAAGAGTTCTCAGGAACAAGAACAGCATATTTTCATTTCTAAGGTGCTAGGACACCACAGATATTCAATAAACCTGTGCTGACTGAACTCGTTAGGCAGCTGGTCCATAACTACTTATTAAGCACCTACTATGTTCATGAACTTGTCCTAGGAACTGGGGAGAAGCAACAGAAAATGAAAAGGACAAAAATCCCTGCCCTACAGATCAAGCAATGGATAAGTGGATTATGAAGACTAGATTCAGAGTGTCTGACCTTTAACAACTGTGTATCAGAGGGTCATGATTTACCAGACATTAAGTATCTTCATGGACACTATATGATTAAACCCCACAATACATAAGAGATAAATAGTAGGAGAGAATGATTGCTATCATTCATTTTAAGCAATGAGGAAACTGAAAATCAAAGAGGCTGTTACTGCTGGGTGCTACACTGTTACTTGCTTACAGAGTCTGGATTTCAAGGCTGGCCTGTTCCGTTCCTAGCACTGAGTCCTTGGTTTCTTCTCCTGGATTCCATTGCTGCAATGTCATACCCTAGAACCCCAGACCGATTCACCTGATACAGGAGACCTTTCTCAGCAAAGCCTGGGCAGCTCAGCAGCTGAGTGAAGGCATTCAGCTGAATGATGGCATTCATCTGGGATGGTATCCTCCCTAGCAAACTCACCTGTGACACTACCTGCACCGACAGTCCACTGAGCCAGTAGGTTAAATGTACATCGTCACATCAATGCTTCATGAAAGGAAGCCTGCTTTCATTCCTCATGCTTTCATCAAGAGGATTTAGAGCAGAGGAGGTTGAAACAGCTTTCTCTTGGTGCAAAAAATCTGAGATTAGTAGTAAACCTTAAAAATAGGAAAGCATCTGATTTGAGCTTTTCCATCAACAAGCCCAGTAACTTGGAGGAAATTATTAACATACAAATAGACAGGCTTCCCATTAAAACAGCAGTTGCAAGTGGTTCTGGAAAAGACCTCTTCATACAGAAAGCAATTACGACGGGAAATCGAGTCCAATTCAGGCCCATTTGCAGCAAGCTTGAAAAATAAAAATGTACCCACTCATAATCTTGTAGAGAACCCTGTTGTTGGGGGAGGCGGGGGGAGGCCAGGTCTTTATTATTATTATTGCCATTATTATTTTACCTTTATAAAAATCCAACTTTATAAGCTGCAAGTCTTAACTGACTCACACCTCTGCTCAAAGGCTTGCAGCAAAGGGCAGACACACATACTCATATCCTAGCAAAACAAAACAAAGTGAAACAGCCCAAGTGTTAATAAATCGGTTTTTAGTAGGATTTCCAGAGGTTAATAGTGTTTCTAGCTGAGATGCCACTCAAGCCAAGAACTTCTAAATAAGTAGCTGTTTCCTTTGTGTGTTTGTACTCTCTGACAGTGAGGTGCTTCAGCCCTGGGCCCTTCATTATTTTAGGGTAGCTGGAATGTACATACCCAGAAACTTCAAGACGACATAGTTGAGCCTAGAGATGAAAGGTAAGACCCAATAAAGGTGCAAGCTCCAGGTGAAGACAAAATTATTCCCAGGAAATGAGACATCGACCATCACCCGCAAAGTCTGGCCTGCAGACCCTGACTCAAGGACGGATGAATGAATGTGCTCTCACACCATTACAGTGATAGAAGTGGGCTAGGTATGACCATTGGATACTTTCAGAGGTCAAAATGTACCAATCGACCAAGACCCTCTGTCCATCCACACATTGATTCGGTCAAGATTTTACAACAGAAGTTCTAAGTTAACACATTTGTGGATAATTAACATGGTTAAAAGGGTAGTTAATGATAAGGTTCCTGGTCCAGAGTAAACACTCTTAACAGGTAATTCCCCTTTAATCTCCCACTGAGAGGACTATCCAGCACAAAGCTGACATGAGTAAACAGAGCAGAGACAAAGGGACGCGGGGTAAACAGGCTTAACCGGGAAAGCCCCGTCCCTCTCTTCTTCCTAACTTCATGGACCTGCCGCCTTCGGCCTGTCCCAATAAAGTCTTTAGGCCTTCCAAAAGGTTTGAGACTAATCTATAACTTTTCCTGATATATCTTTAATATTTTGCCAGCCACTGCAAGTAAATAACAACAAGGAAACATGAACGTTTTCCTCTCAAATGGCTGTGAAAGGGCAATGGGGAAAAAGGTAGCAGATAGGGGTGCTACAGTGAGATGACGTATCACCCCAAAACCTTCATGAATGCACAGGAGGTTGGTGAAGTTACTCAAGACCACATCACAGGATTGGCTACTTTAGGACCTCTCAAGTGCACTTCCAGGTCCCTGGTCAGTTCTTCCCTGACTGCATGCTTTGTTCTGGGTAACGGTTCAGGTTTCTGTCTTCTGTGCGATCCTGGAACCCTAGTACTACACAATCTCCAGCTGCCTTTAAGGAGGAAGACCAACTCCTCACATTTGACCTCAGACACTCCACCGGTGTTGGCCCTGTCTACTTCTCCAGCAGAATGCAATGCCCCATTTCTCACCTCACTGTACACAGCTAAGTCAGCCTCCTTTCATTCCGCAGTCAGTCCATGCTCCCATACTCCTGGCCTTTGGACATGCATTTCCTCCTGCCTGTTGCTGTGCTTACTCTCATCCCCACACCTTCCTCCTCCCACGTAACACACACCCATGACACCTGGTTTCTTTCCTTGAACATCCGTGTCTGTAGCTATATGCTTAGTTGGGTAAGTATTTGACAAATGCCAGTTTCTCCCACTAGACTCATTCCATCATGGCGCTTGCATCGTCAGAACCTAGCACAACATCTGGCCTAAGAATGAACAAATGATTCCCCAGCGTCCAGCTCAAACCCATCACCTAGTTGGTGTGAGACCTTTTTCAAGGAGTGGTTGGATTCCTATGTGGGGTCATTGGAATCCATGACCTGTGTCTTTCCTGTCATTACATTACCTCTCTGTAACAACATGACAAACCACATATGGACCTTACCTCTTTTCCAGCTAAGGATCCTTTTGAAGTGAGGCATATCCAGACACAGAAAAAGTGGATAATGAGAATTTTGTATTGGTTTTTGTAACTGTTGCTTAAATTATGCTTTGAAGGGAAGGCTAATCAGGTGCATGGGATTGTCAAGAACTAAAACAGAAACTGCATTTGAGGACAAAATTTTCCCAACATGCCACCAAAGCCAGTTCTGAAAATTGGTCACTTGTGATGTGTTTCTGGTGTCAAGGAGGAGATAATGTCCTTTGCTTCTATTTCAATTGTTACCACCCTAAGACCAGGGGGACTGTATTCCTTGGCTGTTTCTAGAAAGATAAAAACTGGACACGTGTTTCTGCAAGGCGGCATTGTTGACTACAGATACTTGAGCATCTGAGCAGTGGCAGGTTGGAATTTCTATTATTTATATTTCATGTTAAATTTCCAGAAGGATTGTCAGTCATCGTCTGGTTCTTTTTCCTCACTGTGAGCTGGCTTTAGAACACACAAGGTCTGAGGAGGTCACTTCCTCTGAGGATCGTGCCGAGGAAAGGAGGATTTTGTTGGAGGGATTGGCAATCAGAATCATGTGACCTTGGACACTCCCTACTCTAAGCCAGGCATTTCAGACAGATCTTGCAAGAAGGGCCTCATTCAGCTGGGAAGAAAAGCTTTAGAGCTCATTGATGCATTCAAACATCTTTCAGTCTGTCCCATTCAACAAACACCTTTTCAGAATCTATTGGGCTGGGACAAAATTCCCACCCTTATGGAACTGACTTTCCAATGCAGGAAACTGATAAATGAGCCGCTAAGTACAGTAAAAGATGTATTAAGTATAATGAAGAAATAAATATGATGGTGGGATGGCCTTATTAATAGGATTCATTATAGAAAAAGCCACGAAGTGCAACAAATGATTTTATTCCTCCTTGTCTCTTTTCTTTTCCTCCTCCACTTCTTTACTTTCTTGCTTGCTTTCTTTTTACAAGGCAATATTCACTCCTTCATTCCTTTTTTATTAAATTATACTTTGAGTTCTGGGGTACATGTGCAGATCGTGAAGATTTGTTACATAGCTATACATGTGCCATGGTGGTGGTTTGCTGCATCCATCACCCTGTCATCTACATTAGATATTTCTCTTAATTCCATCTCTCCCCAATCCCCCCACCCCCTGCTATTCCTCCCCTGGCCCCCCACCCCCCAGCAGGCCCCAGTTTGTGATGTTCCCCTCCCTGTGTTCATGTGTTTTCATTGTTCAACACCCGCTTATGAGTGAGAACATGCAGTGTTTGGTTTTCTGTTCTTGTGTCAGTTTGCCAAGAATGATGGTTTCCATTTTCATCCATGTCCCGGCCAAGGACATGAACTCATCCTTTTTTATTGCTGCATAATATTCCATGGTGTATATATGCCACATTTTCTTTATCCAGTCTATCATTGATGGGCATTTGGGTTGGTTCCAAGTCTTTGCTATTGTGAACAGTGCTGCAGTAAACATACGTGTGCATGTGTCTTTATAATAGGACAATTTATAATCCTTTGGGTATATACCCAACAATGGGATTGCTGGGTCAAATGGTATTTCTATTTCTAGATCCTTGAGGAGTTGCAACACTGTCTTCCACAATGGTGGAATTAATTTACACTCCAGCAGTGTAAAGCATTCGTATTTTTCCACATCCTCTCCAGCATCTGTTGTCTCCTGATTTTTTAATGATCGCCATTCTAACTGATGTGAGATGATATCTCAATGTAGTTTTGATCTGCAGTTCTCTAATGACCAGTGATGATGAGCTATTTTCCATTTGTTTGTGGGCAGCATGAATGTCTTCTTTTGAAGTATCCGTTCATATCCTTTGCCCACTTTTTGATGGGGTGGTTTGTTTTTTTTTCTTGTAAATTTGTTCAAGTTCTCCATAGATTCAGGATAATAGCTGTTCATCAGATGGATAGATTGCAAAAATTTTTTCCCATTCTGTTGGTTGCCAGTTCACTGCAATGATTATTTATTTTACTGTGCAGAAGCTCTTAAGTTTAATTAGATCCCACTTGTCTATTTTGGCATTTGTTGCTATTACTTTTGGTCTTTTAATCATGAAGGTCTTGCCCATGCCTATGTCCTGAATGGTATTGCCTAGGTTTTCTTCTAGAGTTTTTATAGTATTAGGCCTCATGCTTAAATCTTTAATCAATCTGGAATTAGTTTTTGTATAAGGTGTAAGGAAGGGATCCAGTTTCAGCTTTCTGCATATGGCTAGCCAGTTTTCCCAATAGCCTGTATTAAATAGGAAATCCTTTCCCCATTGCTTGTTTTTGTCAGGTTTGTCAAATATCAGCTGGTTGTAGTTGTGTGGCATTCTTTCTGAGGCCTCTGTTTTGTTCCGTTGGTCTATATCTCTGTTTTGGTACCAGTACTATGCTGTTTTGATTACAGTGGACTTGTAATATTGTTTGAAGTCAAGTAACATGATGCCTCCAGTTTTTTCTTTTTTTTTTTCCCCCCTTAGAATTGTCTTAGCTATGTGGGCTCGTTTTTGGTTACATATGAAGTAATATGGGCATTTGGGTTGGTTCCAAGTCTTTGCTATTGTGAACAGTGCTGCAGTAAACATACGTGTGCATGTGTCTTTATAATAGGACAATTTATAATCCTTTGGGTATATACCCAACAATGGGATTGGGTTTTTAAGGTGGTTTTTTCCACTTCTGCGAAGAAAGTCATTGGTAACTTGATGGGGATAGCATTGAATCTATAAATTACTTTGGGCAGTATGGCCATTTTCACAAGATTGATTCTTCTTAACCATGAGCATGGAATGTTTCTCCATCTGTTTGTGTCCTCTTTTACTTCCTTGAGCAGTGGTTTGTAGTTCTTCACATCCTTTGTTAGTTGTATTCCTAAGTATTTTATTTGGTTGTCTGTCTATTATTGGTGCATAGGATTTCTTGGTTTCTTTTAAGTGGTTTTACTGTCTGGGATTTGGAGCCTATTCTCTTGAAAGCTTTTGTCTCTGCTGCTTACCCCAGACTAATACAGTCCAGTTCTGTAGTAGCAGACAAACGAGTAAGACAGAGTGACCTCCTGTACCCAGGCCCTGCCCTCAAGGTGTTTACAGCCTGGAAGAGACAGACAAACACACAGCTAATTGGAATAATGCAAAAGACAGCCTAAGCTTACTAAGTGCTACCTTGTGGCTTAGGAAATAAGTGAGTTGCTAAGGCTGAGCAGGCTGTGAAGACTTTTCCCACAAAAGGAGTAAGTGAGAAAAGAGCATGCAGAAAAGCTCTGGTTATGTTAAATCCAACATTTCCTGTTTGGGCACACTGAGTCTCTCCCACTGGTAAGAATTCCTTGAGACTGGGATCTCCAGTGCATGAAGGTCATGTTCTTCTTTCTGAAAAAGAGTGACATCTACCAAGAGCTTGCTATTATGGGTAAATTCTCAGGACCTAGAGGGTTCCTCGGCCCCTCAACGTGCCCTCCTATGAGAACATGTTTAGTTTGCAAAGGTGGGGGGAATTTTTAGCCGGTCAGTACCAGACATCGGAAAGAAGAATGAAAGAGGTCATGTTTTGATTCAGCTATGGGAATTTTTACATATAAAATGAGCTTAACTCATATTTGCAAGAGTGTGTATTTTGGATTTACGTAAGGCAAAATTGCTCAGAATCACCTGAAGTCATCTCTTGGTCTTGACAACCCCATTGCTGACAGAAGGAGTATCTTTAAGACAAGGGAAAACATGAGATTCATTCGTCTCATTAGTTACCACTGAACCATTTCAAAATATGTCTAGGAAACTAACACAGATATTCACAGTGTAGTCTCAAATCCACATCACAGTATCAGAGACATGAAGGTCCCGTTATTTTGAGTTTGTCTTCTCCATTTTTTATTTTGTGTTTTGTATCTTTTCCAAGTTCTCCAGAATGAATTGGTCCTCTGTTCTCCGTGTGTGTGTGTGTGTGTGTGTAGAGGGAGAAAGTGTGTGAGACAGAGAGAGAGAGAGCTCTGTCAACACCTGGCTAATTTTTGTGTTTTTAGTAGAAACGGGGTTTCACCATCTTGGTCAGGCTGGTTTTGAACTCCTGACCTTGAGGCCCTGGCCTCCCAGAGTGCTAGGATTACAGGCATGAGCCACCATTCCAGGCAAAAATATTTTAAAAATAGTACTGCTCTTTTGTGTGTTTTTGTTTATTTTTAAACATTAAACCAATCCAAGATTCTTAAATAAAAAGATAAACGTATTCAATCAAGGACTTCATGTTCCCTTAAGGCTTGGAAGTAGAGGCACAAAGCCTATATTATCCACTCTGCTAGCTTAGTACTTACTGTGCACCAGGCATTAACCTAAAAACTTTACATGATGTAAATCAAATAAATCCTCAAACCACAGTTTTGAGGTAAGTAGGTGCCAGGACTGTCCCCATGTTACAGAAGAGGAAATCAGATTTTAAGAGCTATTTCCGAGTTCAAAAACCTTGTGAATCGTGAACCTAGATTCAGTTCCACATTGCTTGGCTGTCCCTCCCGTGGTAACTATAAGCTACAAACATTCTACTGCCAAGGCAGTTCTCCTGTCTCCTGTTTCCAACTCAATGAAGTATAGCAAGACCCGAACATTATCCTGTGTGTAACTGAGAAAAGTGCTCTGCTGTCTCCAACCTTATGCCAATTCAAGAGCAACAGCTTCCATGAAAGTTCCCAGACCTCCTTCCCAATCTTCAAGTTAGAAAGAGATCTTCAAGACAGATTACATGTATCCCTATTTTGGAGACAGATTCTCCAGCCCCCCTTAAGTCTTCCGATGACTGCAGCCTTAGCCGACAGCTTGACTGTATCTCTGAGAGATCCTGAGCTAGCAGCATCCAGCTGAATTACTCCTGAATTCCTTACCCTCAGAAATTGTGTGAGATGATACATGTTTGTTGTTTTAAACTGCCGTATTTGGAGTAATTTGTTATTGAGCAATTGATCACTAATACACCATCCTATTCCTGGTATCTGATACCACAGAGCTGAACCCCTGACAATGAAAGTGTCACTATTAGAATAAACTGGGTGAAAAAATGCATGTAGGCTTAAGTCATAGCTCTCTGAATTTGTTCAGCCATGGCATGACTTTGTCAGGATGAGAGACTCAGTTCACACAGAATTATTTTCCCTTCCTCGTTTATTTGTTCCCTATAGAAGAGAATGACTAATTATCTGAGTATGAAGTTTTAAAAACTGGGATTCAAGTCCTTTATTTGCTATTTATTAGATAGCCACTGGAATTTGATTTAACCTCTTTGAGATCTGATGCTTCAGTATCAAACAGGGAGGGTAATAGTGCCTTGTGGGGTTGTACAATTCCAGGGGACACCTGGACTTCATAAGTGCTCACCTAGACAATACATATCAAACTTTTAATACAGGGGCTGGCACCTATTAAGAACTCAAGTAATAGCACTATTATTACTATTATCAGTAATAAAATTATCGAACTTCCTGATATCAGTCAGTAGAAAGTTTCTGTAATTCCAAAGGCTTGTGTCGTAACAGCTAAGTGTTCTAAAAATGTGTTCCATGCATGTGTTTTCTGCATCAGAATTACCTGAAGTGTTTATTAAAAATGCAGATTCCTAACACGAATCTCAGACCTACTGAGTCAGAATCTTGGAGTGAGAGTTGGGGAGGGAGGAGTGGAAATCTGCAGCTTTTTTTTTTTTTTCTAGGGGAGGGGAGGGAAAGAGAGGGGAGGGAAGAAGAGGGGAGGGGGAAAAGAGAAGAGAGAGAAGAGGAGAAAATCTGCAGCTTTTAACAAACTTTTCCAGCATTCTGACACACAGAAAAGCTCCAAGAACACTGTTGTAGAAGAAAGAAGATTCATCTTAAACTGAGGGATCCAGGGTTCAAGTCTGACCTCTGACATTTACTAGTCAAAATAAATCAAACTTTCTTATTCCCAGTTTCTCATCTGTGAAGAGGAAGCCTAAATCTGCCTTTCCTAGCTCACAGGGCAATTATCAATAACAGCCACTATACTAAAAACATTAACTGGCTTCTGTGTAGTGTGTATGTAGTTGACAAAGTGATTATTCCTATTTTGTCTCATTGAAACTCATGACAGTCCCGTGAAGTCAGTCTTCCTCCCTGTTGAAATTGAAAGCAGAGGTAGCTGAGGTTAGATTACTTAGTTCAGGTCACACCATGACAGTTGATGCATAAAGCAAGGTCAGGAGGCTGAGGCAGGAGAATTGCCTGAACCCAGGAGGCGGAGGTTGCGGTGAGCCGAGATCGCGCCATTGCACTCCAGCCTGGGCAGCAAGAGCGAAACTCCGTCTCAAAAAAAAAAAAAAAAAAAAAAAAAAAAAAAAAAAAAAGCAAGGTCTTCTGACACAAATTCGAGATTCATCTTTCATCCCCTAATGTGAACTAAAATGAAGGTGCTGTCAGTCTGCTATTGCTGTGGATTTCTTTAACCATGACTATTGCTCTGTTGCGTTACCTAGCCCAGAGGAAAGGGATCAAGGGAGGAATTATGTTCTAATTGCCCAGATCACAATTATACATGTAAAGAGCAATAATTATTTTAAAACAAAAACTGTGAGGTCATTGAAAATGCATTTCTTTAGCGATGACATTAGACAAAGTGTCAGTCTTGGTGCGTCACATAGGTCTAATTTGTGCACCATCAAACTCACTCACCTTAAATTATGAACCTGAGTAACTTTGTTCAGTTTTTCTGGGTCATTATGTTGTTTCTTCTTCATAGGATTATGCAAGGAAAAAGCATTTGGAAAATTGTTTGTATCCCATACATGCTCCATGAATAAAGGAAAGAGCTTAAAATGGATACTTTATATTTCTGTTAATAAAAGTATCTGCTACTGTACTATGTGAATTGGCTAGACAGGTTTTCAGTGATTTTGGAAAGGAAGAGTTTGTGATGGTTTTACTTAAACTATAGGATGTGGTGTACATGTGAAATAGATCTTTGGGTGCTAAGGGTGGGGGGCTCCAAGAAATAATCACACCTCTTCCATAGTAGCTAAACTGAAGACCAAGGAGAAAACTTTGTGGCCAGGAAAAAGCATTCATATGTATTCAATGCATTAAGCAGAGAAAAAAAAAAACTGCTTCCAACATGAATACAACCCTGATAGATAGATACTGGACTTCCCATGCTGATTTGAGATCCAGTTGATTCTCACATGGTAACTCCAGGTTGATAGTTGTAGGATGAGGTCTAGAAGACCTAAGACACAGCTGTCTTAGGCCGGATTCTCGCAGGAGTAGACCTAGATACAAGGATTTGAGTGCACATGGCTTACTTGGGATGTGTTCTCAGATGTGCTGGTGGGGAGATGGGCTAGTTTAATGGGGAAGGAAGCAAGCAAGCTGTATTCCGATGCATGCATGACAGTGGAGGTTTTTTATGTGAGCATTTGGGGCTTAGTCCTACTGACATCTCTGTGACTCTGGGTTGAACACACTTCAGAATTACCCACCCAGGGAGCAAGGAAGCTGGAGGGCATTTATCTGCCAACTCCCATGTATCATGGATGGGCCCAGGGTGTTAAGACACTGGCATTCCTGACATGCCTTGAAGTGGTCTGGTAAGACTCTTGGGTGGAGTATCAGGAACGCTTGCAGTTAAACGCTCTTAGTTTGGCTAGCTGAAGAGTTTCTTGTAACCCAGAAGACTGTGTCACGGGTAAGTTTTTATGGGATAAGAACTAAAATCAATTTGCTTAACTCGAATGATAGTATCATTATTAGAGTAATGATATTTACACTAGTAATGCAGCAATAGCCATTTATTGAGTGCCTGCCATATGATAGTTACCGTAGTAGGTCCATTATGTATCTCATTTAAACCACACAATCATCTTCTGCCCAAAGGCGTTATAATTCACATTTAACTGATGGGGAGTGGGAGATTTGGAAAGCTTCAGTAAGAGGCGTAGGGTCTCACAGATGGAAAAGAAAGCCAGAATGTGACCCTGGGACTTTGAGCACAGGATACATCCTCTCCGCTTTGAGGTCGCACATATTGATTTGTTTAATAGATAAACCGAACATGCATAAAGGTTATTTTTAACTTTTGACACTTCCAGATGGTATCTTTGTTGACTTGCATCTGTCTTGACTGTTTTCCAAACCTCACTTCTCACCTGCTTGTTAAACCTTCCTAGAAGGCTGAAGTGTGTTCTGTAATAAAACGCAGTTACTTTTGGTCCTAGATGAACATGTTTGTACCTTCTGTGTGTAGATAAGGCCTCAGGAAATCGACACTGTGGAATCTAGGGCAGGTCACAGAGGCCCAGAGACTCTTTTACGGACTCAGTATTCAAACACAGTCCCCGCACCCTCTACAGCACCGTCCTTCCTTCAAGTTATGTGAATGTGCTCCATTTAGCTTTATATAATGTCTAGATTTTTTTTTTTTCTGTTTCACAACAAAGATTATCAGAATTTAAGAGAAATACGTTGGCTTTCCAATAAGGTTTGAACTACGCAGATGTTGCTGGGATAGAATTTAAGAGATAAGCTGTTTCCTACCACAGGAAGCTTCTGCTACTCATAGTGGGTTCATAGCTGAAAGATAAAAGTTAGAAAAAAAAAAAAAAGGTTTGAAATGCTACGAAATTCTTTTCCTAATGCAATCAAGCTGAAACTCCCAGGTAGCCTGGTCAAAGGAAGAAAGGTTCTCCAGGGTGATTCAGCTTTTAATCTCTAGGACTTTCAGCCCTTAGCATGCTGTGTTCATCGACTTGAAGACATAAGAAAATCTGAGTTTGGAATAGTAACGATTTGTCACGCAGTAAACTGCATAACCACTTCTGTGTACATTCTCCCTACCCCCAACTGCACTCCCAAGATCCAAGAGGGAAACCAAGGCCATTTTTCCTGAAATGGACCAATGTCTGAAATATTGGCTTCTATTTCTGAATAACTCATTTCGGAGCTTGTTTGCCCAACTCTGTAGTTCAATTAATTTCACCCTTCAGGGATTTGTAGGCATGTTGACAGGTCCACTGGCAGAAATGGAGTTTTATTGGAAAGGTTGTTTGTTGGGAAAGCAAAAGGCTTGGGGGCTAATTTGGCAATAGGGTGTGGAGACTTTCTTCCTAGGTCATTGGTTCAAATCTAGAACCTGCTTGGCAGTGATTGGAAATCATTACCATTTGACGGCTGCCTGACAGGTAGCCAGTCATGTCTTGGTCCCCTGTCCCACAGCTGCTTCTAGGCAAAACAGCCACAGTGACAGGAGGAACACCAGCCATTACATGGAAACACAGGAGCTGAATTACCATGTTTCTCCCTTTACAACTTGTTACTTACTTGGTTAATTGCTTTATCAGTTTAACAGATAATGGCCCACCCAAAGATTCTAATGCCTACCTCTTAACAGGGTGAAATCTGACTAAAACCAGGGGAAAAAAAACTGGAACATAATGAGAAATGAAGAACAACAGAAAAAAAATGCTACAAATCTTTCTGTCTGTCAGGGACTTATAGCTGAGCTAGAACATCTATATGTTTATATTTAAAAAGCCAGAAATCTTAGAAGGCCAGAACTGGTACCAGGAAAACATTCAGACAAACCCCAAATAGAGTGACTGCATGGAAAAAATCGGCATATTTCTATCCCAAAAGGTCCTTAAGAGACTTACAAGGCTAAGAGCCACGTAGGGCCCATTATGGGAAGGTTGGCGCCATATTAATTTCCGCATAGCCATTCTCAGCTGCAACCAAATCACTGGATCAGATCTCCACAGGAGTCCACTCCTAATGCAAGCTGGGCCAGATAATGAGAACTTGATTCTAAGCAGGGGAATTTCCTTATGTCAATGGGCTTAAGCCAAAACCTTTAAAATTATTTTAATGTCATTTTTCTCTTTAATGGGACATGTAACTACTAAGAAAATTATAGGCATTAAAAAGGTTTCTTTGGACTCTCCCCTCCCCCTCCTGCTTTTGTAATTGCCTTTTAGGGAATGGAACTTTTAATTTATTTTGAATGTTTTACTCTGATATGAGAAACTTGACCTAAGCTTCATATTCTGAGATGGGTTTCTCATATTTCCCTCTAAAAAACACTCAAGACAATCACTAGCTTGAGCTCAGCATGTGTTTTTTTCCACTTATACTGTAAACCCCTGGAGTTTCAGAGAGGTTACAAGATTTATCCAACACGGGTGTTGGCTAAAGAGAAGAGTGTGCTACAGCCACTCAGAAATAAATATATGAAGCCAGGCAACTGGTTATTTTGCAGAAAGCACTAGAACCTGGCCATCTAAAGGAGGCTCATGCCCTTCAAAGTACACCTGTGAGAGACACTGTGTTGGTTTCAGCATGGGCTACTGCCTTAGATTTTGCTGCAGTGCTATCATGAAGAACCCTCCAAATCTGAGTGGTTTACAAACACACCAGCTTTGCATGTTGGCTGTGGCACAGGCAGCCTCAGTCAGGCTCCGCTTCATGTCAGCGCCAGATGCCTCTTATTTTAGGTCCCAGGCTACAGAGGCAGCATCTGATTGGGGAGTGTTCTTCCCATCAGACTGGGCAGGATCAAGAAGGGTGAGCAGAAACACATGGAGCCTCTTACAGACTTGGCTTGAACTAGAACTTGATCATGTCTGATCACATCCCATTGGCCAAATGGGACACGTGACCAAGCCCAGAGTGGAATGGTGGGTCAGGGGGAGAGAGAATATTTGCTGAACATTAATACAGTCCACCACAGTCACATAATTTAAAGCCCTTTGCAGAAGAGTGATACTCTTTCATGACTTTGCACGTGTACTAACAACTCCAGTGCTAACGTTCATGAAGCACCTTTCTGCTTATTATAGGAATGTGCTGATCTCATACATGTCCATTATACCACATTCTCCTCTCAACAGAACTCCAAGGGAGGAACTTATCCCCACATTCGACTGAGGACCAATGACAGCCTTGTGCAGCAAAACCCTGCACTTCAGCCCTAAGACCTACACAGAGGACCTGGGGTAGAAGCCCTTGTGTTCTAGACCCAAGCCTGCCTCCTTCTGCAGTCCCTGGCTCTGGGCTGAAGACTGGGGCAGTGGGAGGAGGGTAGCATTCCCCACTTATAGATGGGACAGTTGGCTGGGACCTTCCAGCCGAGGTAGTCATCACTGTCACTCAAAGAGAGAAGAATCTGTTTTGGAAATAATTGGAGGATCTTTGGCTATTACTGGAAGCTAAAGTGGCTGATAAAATTTGTAATCTCACTTTAGGTCTGAAGTAAGATGTGACTATAAATTATTGAGGCTGACTTTATGTGCCTTGGTACCTGGTTTAGGAGAAAATTCTGAAGCAGTGTCCCCATCCAGCCATCATCCTCTGCATGGAATCGAGGCTGGGAATACCTTTACTGTTGTGGCTCATGCATTATTAATCGTATAGAAAGGAATGAGTATGCCACTCAACATAAGAATTCCAAAGGGATACTCATTAATATTTTACATGTATTTGACAACTTTTATGCATCCAGTATACACTGCACTATGCACAGGACATTAAAAACAGAAACAGAGATGGTGTCGGCCTTCAGGGAGCTTTCAGTTTATAGGTGAAGATAGACCTTTGCTAGATAAGCACATTGCTGGTCTATGACTGCAAACTGGGTACATAATTTTTTATTAGTATATGAAAGAGAGGGTCATGGTTCCAGGAGGGCACATAACCAAGATGAGGAAGACTTCCACAGGAAGTAGCAGAAATCTAAAAAAGTAGAGGGCCCCACATAGGTGGAATGTGTGTGTGTGTGCACGTGCATACACTGTTTCTGTGACTATACCTGCATGTGTTCATGAGTGCATGTTCTGTGCATGCATGTGTGTCTATGAAATGAGAGACAGGGAGCATTCTAGACTGAAGAAACAGGATGTGCCTAGACCTTGGGCGGGATGAAAGGAGGGCACTGTTGCCATCCAGCAGGGCCTATGTCAAGGGCCGATGCCTTCCATTTCCTCTTTAGCTCGGACTCTCCTGAACCATCTGGTATGCAGCTGCCTCTGAAGGAGGCCAATTGCCTGTAACCCTCCTTAACTACAACCAAGTTGAAAAAGAAAAGATGTCACCGCTGGGAAGATAGTCCTTAGTATCTACCACAGTCCATATTTTGCAAAGGGAGACACTCTTCAGCTATGATAAATTAAATTCCCACTGCCTTACAAATGACTGAGTTGTGGCTAAGGAACAGGACCCTTACACGTTAGAAACTGCAGTAACAGAACCAGTAGTTTGCCATTAGCTGGTGGGATCAGTCCCTTGCTTAGGGCAGCCAATGCATGTTGCCAAAGCCTCACTGTGCTCCAGAGGCATGGGAGAGAAAAATGACACATGCAGCCCTTCCTTCCATTAAGGAATTCCTGCCTGCTGGAGAAAGCATACCCACAAGCATGCCATTGCAATACAGTACACTGAGATATGCTCCAAGAGTTGTGGACAACACTAAGAAGAGACCCCTCACTCACTGTATGGACTCGGATGTCAGAGAGAGCTTCTTGGAAGAGTTGAGGGTTCAGAAAACTCATGGACAATTACTAGTAATTCACCAAGCAATGCAGGGACACCAGTAGCCCTGTCAGAAAGAGTAGTAAGTACAAAATCATGGTAACATACAATAAATAAATATTTATACGACACAGGCACACACAAACACACACACACACACACGGGTATAAAGAACACATTAGAAAACACATATGTCACAATATAAATTAGAGCGTTTAGCCTGCAGATCCACATTTCACCTGGAAAAAGTTTGTGGATTATGAAGCCTCCTGTTGCTCAATCTGCAGCCTTGTTGCTTTATGTTTTCCTTGCTAAAAAGCAACTGTGCTTTCTGCTTCCAAACTCATCTCATAAGGCATCCTTAAAGTGCCTCTAGAATTATTGCCCAAACCCTTGTCTAAATGTTGCATATCTTTGGAATCAGGGTTGCATGCCTGGTTGATTTTGGTGCTACCGGCATTGGTGTTACTGGCTTTTTTTTTTTTTTTTTCCTGGAATGTAGTGTCCCTGAGCCCTAGAGGACTTCTGCACAGCACATAGCACCAAGAGGTGCAATGGGCCAAATGATAGTATTTCTTACCTCCAACTCTCAGTTAAAAGCCATCTGCACCAAGAAGTCTTCAGCCAGCCAGGAGTCACCTTCTTTGATTGGCCATGGGAGGTCTTCCTTCATTGTATGTCTGTCTTATGTACATATGTAATCTCTCCTACTAGACTGGGGGATCATGGGGGGGGCCTTACTTAATCTATTTGGGCCATAGTATAGGGTGACAATTACAGGTACAGCTTCAAAGCTCTGCCATATTTCTGCTACCTGACTGCAGGCCAGTAATCATACATGCCAAGCCCTGTGTTCTTCCTTTCAGCATGACAGCTTATCAAAAAATATCTATTGAGCATCTACCACGTGGCCACTCTTGTGCCAGAGGCTGGGAAAAAACACATAGACCTGGCATGGCTGATTAGAGAGAGAAAGAAAAACAGACAGAGACAAAGTAGAAGTAAATAGTATTTGGAACAGTAAAAGGAATATAATTGAGAATATATTGTGCATTTTGAAATCATGAGAGAGTAAAAGAACCATTTTAATAATAATACATTTTAAAATGTAGATGAAATAGACAAATTCTTAGGGAAAAAAACAAGTTCCAAAGTTTTTTAATAAGAAAAATTTCCAAAATTTTCAATGCAAAACTGAAAATTTCAAGGGAACTTGTAACATTAATAATTGCATATATACATGTGTATATTTTTAATTTTGAATATATATATTGAATATATATAATTTTTGTCATATATTCTGATTGAATATATATAACATATATTTATATTCAGATTAAATATAACATTTTGATTCAATAACAATATAGATATATCCCATTTTATCAGATTATATATATATCTGTATATAAATTTTATATATAAAAGTATATCTAAGTTTCTATATTCTCTCTCTGTATGCACATATATATATATATATATATATACACACACAGGTATATATATGTGTGTATATATATACACACACAGGTATATATATGTGTGTATATATATACACACACACACACATATACACACATTGGTGTATATATATGTCAAGCTATTCAAGTAAAATTTATAGTTTAATCTTACCTATGAACAAAAACACAAAAAATCCAGAGTAATACCTAGAAAATCAAGCCTATTGATGTGTTTCCCTCTAAAAAATGATGGTAACAACAGCAACACAACAACAATATATCCTAGTCAAATATAATTTATCATAGGAAAGTAAAATTAGTTTAATAATAAAGGTAAAATATCGATCAATACTATTAATTACATTAGCAGATTATAGGAGAAAACTTATAATCATCTTGATTGAGTTGGAAAAAGAAAATAAAACCTCAAATCATGATTTATTTTAAAAAGTCAGTAAAGTTAAAACAAGACAAAAAGAATGAACAATTCTTATAATCTAAGGGTAGAAAAATTTTCTTATGCTAATAATGAGTATCTATCTAAAACCTAGAGCAAACATCTTTTCTTGACAGTGAAACTGTGTTAGGGTTGCATTAAAATCAGGATCATGATAAGGATACTATTACATGTTTTGGTTGATATTTTCCTGGAGGTACTAACGTACTCTATAGGACATGAAAAAGAAATGAAAGATATAACACAGGGAAACAAAGGTAGAAGACTGTAATTTTTTTGCAGATGAATGGGTTGTTGACAAGTAAAAATCCAAGAGACAAAAGGCAATTTACTGTAATACAGTTAACAAGAGTTCAAACATGTTACAGTCCGTAACTTCAAAAATGGAGAATGCTTCTATACACAAATAGGTAACAGTCAGAATGTGTACATTTAAGATACTCTATTCTTATTAGCAAAAATACAATGCAATGAAATAAAATTTAGGCTACCTGGGAATAAAAAAATAATACAAAGATGTAATAGATATGTGTCAAAGTAGATAAAATATTATCAAAGGATATAAAACACTCTAAATCAATGGAGCGATATATCATGCCCATGGTCAAAAGACATTGTACCTTTTGGAATAGTAATTCCCTCAAATTATTGTACCAACATAATGAAAATTGAACAAAACTAAAGAGCTTGTCACAGGAGTAGACACATTTTTTTCTAAAACTTATTTGGAAAACTAAAATGCTGAAGAGGCATTTTACATCATGTGAAAAGGTCAGATGATTCAGTAGAAAGCATTAGGGCACAGGCTCTCCAAACGGGAAAGAGGATTAAGTTTGATTGTTATGTCACTCAGTATTCAATAATGAATTTCAGTTAGATTAAATATCTCCATTTGAAAAGCAAACTTTAACTTTTTTTAAAAATTGAAGTTTCCATCCTGGCCAACATGGTGAAACCCCTTCTCTACTAAAAATACAAAAGTTGGCTGGGCGTGGTGGCGTACGCCCGTAATCCCAGCTACTTAGGAGGCTGAGGCAGGAGAATTGCTTGAACCAGGAAGCCAGAGGTTGTAGTGAGCCGAGATCGTGCCAGTACACTCCAGCCTGCACTCTGCCACTGCACTCTAGGTGAGACTCTCTCAAAAAAAAAAGAAAGAAAGAAAGAAAGAAAGAAATTGAAGTCTAACTTATGGTTTTGGCATGGGAAAGATTTCTTAAATAAAATGTAACAAGTAAAATCCTTAAATGCAATTTTTAAAATGTGAGACTAAACAAAATATTAATTAAATATCCACAAAATGTGATGAGTCGAAGATGGCCAACTAGAAGAAGGGCACTTGGAGGCTCCCATCAAAAAAACCATAATAAGCTTATGAATCCTCTACCGGCAACCAAAGTATCCAGGTTCTCTCATCAAAATTCACTAGAAGGCTGACATGACCCACGGAGAAAAGGAAGAACAGCAGTGACCTGAGAGTCACTCAGGGCAGGGGAACTCTCTCCCCTGAGCCAAGGGAGGCCGTGAGTGAGCGTGCTATCCAGCCTGGGAAACTGTGCTTTTTTTTTTTCACAGAATTGTGCAACCCACGGATCGGGAGATCCCACTCGCGAACCCACACCACGGGGTCCTAGTGTCCCAACCCTGGAAGGTGCAAATTTTTACTGCCTCTCAGCTGGAATCTGCTTAAGCATACTGAACTCTGTGGGGAGGGGTGACCAGCACTGGCTGCAGTGGTTCCCTTCTAAGCCATTGGAGCTTCTTGGGTGAGGGGAAACAGCCAATGCTGGGACTCATAACTGCCTAACACACTAAGCTCCCTGGTCGGGGGAAGGGCAACACCCATTTCTGTAGCTCCAGGCTGTGCTTTTCCCCTGCTGGAACCAGGGAGGCTGGATGGCTTCCTCCCAAGTCTTGTCCCCACAGCCCAAAATACTGGTTGTGGCAGTCTGTGGCCAGAGAGTCTCTTCAGGCCTAACCCTGACTCATCTTTCCTCATTAGATGGGGCTTCAGGGACTCCAGTAACTCCAGCCAGAGGCTCAGGAATAGAATTCAGATCTCCCTGGGCCTGAGCCTCTAGGGGAAGGGGTGGCCGCAGTATCTGTGGACCAGCAAACTTAGCCTCTCCCTCTCCTCCTGGTAGTTCTGAGGAATCCAGGGAGCCCAAATGAGTAATTTTTCCCCAGCAAAGCACACCCCTCCACCAAGGGACAAAGAATCTCTGGTACATGGCTAAAGCAGTGTTAAGAGGGAAATTTATAGCATTAAATGCCCACATCAGAAAGCTAGAAAGATCTCAAATTGATGTCCTAACATCACAATTAAAGGAGCTAGAGAGGCAAGAGCAAACTAATCCCAAAGCTAGCAGAAGACAAGAAATAACTAAGATCAGAGAAGAATTGAAGGAGATAGAGACACAGAAAACCCTGCAAAAAAATCAATGCATCCAGGAACTTGGTTTTTTTTTGTGAAAAAAATTAACAAAATAGACTGTCAGCTAGACTATTAAAGAAGAGAGAGAAGAATCAAATAGACACAACAAAAAATGATGAAGGAAATACCACCACTGACCCTACAGAAATACAAACTACCATCAGAGAACACTATAAATACCTCTAGGCAATAAACTAGAGAATCCAGAAGAAATGGATAAATTCCTGGGTGCATACACCATAACAAGACTAAACCAGGAAGAAGTTGAATCCCTGAATAGACCAATAACAAGCTCTGAAATTGAGGCAGTATTGAATAGGCTACCAACTAAAAAAAAAAAAACAAAAACCAGGATCAGATGGATTCACAGCTGAATTCTAACAGAAATACAAAGAGAAGCTGGTACCATTCCTTCTGAAACTATTCCAAATAATTGAAAATGAGGAATTCCTCCCTAACTCATTTTATGAAGCCAGCATCATCCTGATACCAAAACTGGGAAGAGCCACAACAAAAAAAGAAAACTTAAGGCCAATATCCCAGATCAACATTGATGTAAAAATCCTCATTAAAATATTGGCAAACCAAAGCAAGCAGAACACCAAAAAGCTTATGTACCACAATCAGGTCAGCTTCATTCCAGGGATGCAAGGCTGGTTCAGCATACACAAATCAATAAATGTAATCCATCACACAAACAGAACCAAAGACAAAAGCTACACAATTATCTTGATAGATGCAAAAAGGGCCTTTGATAAAATTCAATATCCCTTCATGTTAAAAACTCTCAATAAACTGGGTATTGATGGAACATATCTCAAATAATAAGAGCTATTTATGACAAACCCATAGCCAATATCATATTGAATAGGCAAAAGCTGGAAGCATTCCCTTTGAAAAGTGGCACAGGACAAGGAAGCCCTTTCTCACCACTTCTATTCAACATAGTCTTGAAAGTTCTGGTCAGGGCAATCAGGCAAGAGAAAGAAATAAAGGGTATGCGAATAAGAAGAGAGGAAGTCATCTTTGTTTGCAGATGACATGATTTTATATTTAGAAAACCCCGTCATCTCAGCCCAAAAACTTCTTGAAGTGGTAACTTCAGCAAAGGCTCAGGATACAAAATCAGTGTGCAAATGTCACAAGTATTTCTTTGTACCAACAATAGACAAGCAGAGAGCCAAATCATGAACAAACTGCTATTCACAATTGCTACAAAGAGAATAAAATACCTAGGCATACAACTAACAAGGGATGTGAAAGTCCTCTTCAAGGAGAACTTCAAACCACTGCTCAAAGAAATAAGAGATGACAGAAACAAATGGAAAAACATTACATGCTTATGGATAGGTAGAAATAATGTTGTGAAAATGGCCATACTGCCCAAAGTAATTTACAGATTCAATGCTATTTCCATCAAACTACCATTGACATTCTTCACAAAATTAGAACAAAAGCTATTTTAAATTTCATATGGAATCAAAGAAGACCCCATATAGCCAAAAGAAACCTAAGCAAAAAGAATAAAGCTGGAGGCATCATGCTACCTGATTTCAAACTATACCACAATGCAACAGTAATCAAAACAGCATGGCACTGGTACCAAAACAGACATATAGACCAATGGAGAAGAACAGACATCTCAGGAATAGCACCACACATCTACAACCATCTGATCTTTGATAAACCTGAGAAAACCAAGCAAAAGGGAAAGGCTCTCTCCTATTTAGTAAATGGTGCTGGAAAAACTGGCTAGCCCTATGTGGAAAACTGAGACTGGACCCCTTTCCTATGCCTTACCATAAAAACACTAGATGAAAACCTAGGCAGTACCATTGGGGACACAGGTATGGGCAAAGACTTCATGACAAAAATGCCAAAAGCAATTGCAACAAAAGCAAAAATTGACAAACGGTATCTAAATAAACTAAAGAACTTCTGCCCAGCAAAGGAAACTATCATCAGCATGAGCAGGCAAGCTACAGAATGGGAGAAAATTTTTGCAATCTACGTATCTGACAAAGGTCTAATATCCAGAATTTATAGGGAACTTGAATATTATTTACAAGAAAATAACCCCATAAAAAGGTGGGTAAAAGATATGAACAGGCATTTCTCAAAAGAAGACATTTATGTGGCCAAAAAACAAATGAAAAAAAGCTCAACATCACTGATTATCAGAGAAATGCAATTCAAAGTCGCAATGAGATGCCATCTCATGCCTGTTAGAATGATGATTATTAAAAAGTCAGGAAAAAATAGATACTGGCAAGGCTGTGGAGAAATAGGGATGCTTTTAACTGTTGGTGGGAATGAAAATTAGTTCACCCATTGTGGAAGACGGTATGGTGATTCCTCATGGATCTGGAACCAGAAATACCATTTGATCCAGCAATCCCATTAGTGGGTATATACCCAAAGAAATAGAAATAATTCTACTATAAAGACACATGTACACATGTATTTATTGTAGCACCGTTTACAACCGCAAAGTCATGGAACCAACCCAAATGCCCATCAATGATAGACTAGATAAAGAAAATGTGGTACATATGCACCATGGAATACTATGCAGCCATAAAAAAGAATGAGACTATGTCCTTTTCTGGGACATGGATGAAGCTGGAAGCCATCATCCTCAGCAAACTAACACAGGAATAGAAAACCAAACACCACATGTTCTCACTCATAAGTGGGAGTTGAACATTGAGAACATATGGACACAGAGAGAGGAACAACACACACCAGGGCCTGTTGGGGGATGGGGGGAGAGGGGAGGAAACTTAGAGGACGGGTCTGTAGGTACAGCGAACCACCTTGACATATGGATAACTATGTAACAAACCTGCATGCTCTACACAGCTATCCTGTTTTTTAGGAAGAAATAAAACTCTACAAACTAGATAAATATTATTTTATATTATATCCAAATATACAAGTAATTCTCACATATTAATAAATGAAAGACATAGCAAACACTAGGGGGAGAAAGAGGGGATAGTTCAATGATAAAGGAAATTCAAAGAGGAGAAAACCCAAACATTGGACAAAAACGTTCCCGTCATTTTCCTTGTTGCCTTACAGTGTCTTCTAGGACTTACACTAAACTCTGGGGTCTGTGTCTAGACTCTCCACTGTTTCTGTGGTCTACTGCTGGCCTCTGCCACTTCCTCACAATGTTTGGATACTCTAAACCCGTGCTGTCTGATAATGGGTCGCTCCATGGGTCACTATTGCATGTACCTATTTAAATTCAATTAAAGTAAAAATTAACTTCCTCAGTCACTCTAGCTTTGTTTCAAGTGCTTAGTCGACACATGTGACCCATGGCTACCATATTGGAGAAGCATAGCTAGAGAACATCTTCACGATTGCAGAAAGCTCTATTGGACAGCACTGCCTAAATTTACAAGTCTTATATCATTATAATAGAGACAGTCTCCTTTCTTTCTCCTCTTTAAAATTGCCTGGGCTACTTACTTTTCCAAGTAAACTTTAGAATAAGTAATGAGGGAAATGTAAATTAAAACAACAATAATATTTCACTCTATGGCAACAAAAATGAATGCATTACATGCATCAGAACAGAGATATCTACACATAATGTGAATGCATGAGAAGAGCAAGTCGCAGAGTTGTCTCTGCACACGCACGTGTGTGTGTGTGTGTGTGTGTGTGTGTGTGTGTGTAATGCCGTGGTACAATTTAGGCGAATCATAAACACACCAAAAAACCATTCTATTTATTGTTCATGGGTCGTAATAATAGTTAATACATATTAAGCATTCATTTTTTTCCAGCCTCTGCTCCAGACACTTTAAATGCATCAACGTTTGATGATTGTACATAGAATTGGTTTACTGTCCTCTTTCTTATTTGACTGAGACAGAGCAAAGTTAAGCAACTTCTTCCTGGTTACTCAACTAGTTGGTGCAGAGTTGGAGCTCATAGCCAGGCTGGATTCCAAGTCTGTGCTCATAACCACTGTGCCATCCTGGATTGAGACCAAACGACACCAGACATGTATAGGGATGTTTCTAGAGATGTAGAATATGTAATAGAAATGGCCTTTGGGGCATTACCTTCTATATAATACATTTCAGAGAGAGAAAGAGAGAAAGGGGGATCAGGGAGAGAGAGAATGGGAGATCCAAATAAAAGATAGGAAGAAATGTTAACACGAGCCAGATCAGATTGGCCAGCATGTGGGGATCTATCACTTTCTGTTTGAGTAAACCATGAAATGCTTTATAAATTAATAAATTAAAAAACAATGAGTGGCATAGGGTTTCTGGGACTTGCTTTTGATCTGCGATTTGCTAACTAGACTTCTGTGTTGCCAAGAGTCTCCCGTCCCACTTTGCAGAGTGAGATGTGGAAGGTGAAGGGTTTTTGTGGGGTGGCTGAACGGGACACAGAACCAGGTGACCCGAGAGGCTGCAGGCGAGGTGGCTGGGTACGCCAGTAGGAGGAAGCAGCAGCTGCAGGAGAAGTGGGGCCATGGACATTTGCAAGAGACTTCCAGGAACGCTGTGGTGTTGGATGTAGCCCTCTCTTCCATTTCCCCAGGAAAGCCTCAGTCAAAGCTACACTACTTTCCGTTTCTTCAGCGGTCAGATTGTGGTTTTCTTCTGTCAGGTGGAGAAAAGTCGAGACTGGCCTCAGAGGGAGCACGGCCTGGACAGCTGCCCCAGTGGGCGCAGTCATGCTCAGGGTCCATAGCCATATAAAATAACTCTTCTGGGTGCCTAGCAGGCCTCTGCCATGGCATCACTGCGTCCCACGGAGGTTTCTTCTTACCCAAGATTTTCTGTCATCTGATGAGCTGGGTGCTCAGGCTTCGTGCCCATGGACCTCACTCCAGTGGCTGCCAGGTACCTCCCCGTCCCAGCGTCATGGCCGAGAGGGTCTTTGGCTGTCGCCCTGATGCCGCTCACATGTGGGGCTTCTTGTACAATTGCTGTCCTGGGAGCAGACAGGTGGGAGTGGCAAGGTGGGGCCCACATGGGCAGGTCTGGGGCAGCTTAACTGTGTGAATGGCAGACACCTACCAGGCCTCCAGGGGGTGGGAGCTGGGCTTCTACAGGACCAGTAAGAAGGTGGGAAGGCAGGATAAGGTGGTGGCGAAAGGTCTTTTGGAGGGAGGTGCATGCTGCATTGTCTTCCTGCTGTGAGCAAAGGACCCAGCCCTAGCCTGCTGATTTATGACGTCTCTTCTGTAAGCTTATGAGTGATTTTGGAGCAGGTTCATAAGACACAAACATCCTGCAAAGGCACAGTCTAGCTCTGGTTCTGCCACAGCCTCTCCTGGAAGCAAAAGGAGGTTTCCCATTCCTAGGGTGTGGTTGGGCTGCACCCCCCTGCACAGCAACAGCAGGCGTCATGCCGCTTGGTAGAAGCCAGAGGTGGAGCTGCGTGGCTCGGCTTCCACACGTGCCGACACGCTATTTACAAGGTGAGAAGCTCTGGAAGAAAAGAATATAATGTTGTTTTTTAGGCTATTTTGCAATTACGTTAAGCCCTGTGAGCCTCACTGAGGAATGCAGCACTGTGAAAGCTTCCAGACCTTCCTGGGCAGGGATTTGGGGCCAGCTGAGAGGTGATACCGCCTGTCACCATTCATTCTTTCTTCTGCCTGGGCCACCTGCTCCCCGATACCTCTGCACCCAAGCTCGAAGGTTTGTCTCATATTTCAGTGCCCGTGCAAGAGGCAGGATCAGCTAACCTACAGAACACAGCATCAGGGTCAGAGGAAACTTGGTGAAGACTTGTCTTAGTTCAGATCCTTGGTCCTTACATTTTCTAAGCTTCAATCTATTTATCAGAATGGAAGCCTTCCCTGCCTTGATGAGTTTCTAAAACTGGAAATAAAAGTATTTTCGTGGAACTGGTCTTCCTCATTAAATCTGTTGAGGACAATCAATGACGTTAGTTAATTTCCAGTTCTTATGATAGTCCACATATTGTAGTCAACCATGAATCGTTCATGTTAGTTTGTTTTATGTAGTTAAGATTAATGAAAGTATCGTAGATATGGACATGTGTTTTTAAAATCACTTTTATCTCAAAAATAAATATATAAAGAAAGAAATGAACTACACACACACACACACATATCAAGTAGTACTGTGGAAAAATAGGCTCTAGACAGACAGAACTGGGTGCTACTGGTCTCTCTGATGTATCTTGACTCTGTAATCTTGAGCAAGTTAATTAACCTCTCTGAATCTGCTTTTGTTTAATTTGGAGACTACACACAGTGGTTAAGGGCTTTGACTCTGGAAGCAGATGATCTGGGTCTGAATCTCAGATCCATTACACACTCACCTATTTGTGCCTCAGTTTCCCCAGCTATAAAACAAAAATGAGACTAGTACTTACCCTATAGAGATGCTATGAGGATCAAATGAGCTAATGAAAAGTCACATCATATAAAGGGCTTAAATGGCTGCCCAACACGTAGTTATTAACATGACTGCAAAATGGGAATAATAATGGAAGCTACTTGAGAGGGTCGTGGTGAAGATGAGATGGGATAACGCATGTGAAGCACAATAGCTCAGAGCCTCACACCCGGGTGCTGGCTACCATGGGAGCTGTTGCGGCTGTTATTTTTCCTTCGGGGCAGGAAGCAGAGAGGTTGGACCGTGCACAGGTCAGGCTGTACGCTCCCATGGTGCCCTGAGACCCATTCACAATTCCACAGCTCCAGGATCTAGGGGCATGGGGGGAGGGTGGAGACCAAAGCGTGGGAAGAGAGGTGCCCGTGTCCTGGGAGAAGGGTCCAGAAAAGACCAGGCTCTTGCACAGAGAGAAGTTGCAGAGGCCGCAGACAGCAGCCGCCTGGGAGTCTGTACTTGAGCTGCACCGAGCACAGGGCCATTTTGCTGATCTCCCTCCTGCTGCCAGATGTTCTAACCAGAGCTCTTTGATCCACTGCCAGGCCTTGGGCAATGGAGGTAAGGTGTGTCTGGATTCATGCAAGGCCCTCGGGGGAGGGCCTGTCGATCCTGATAGCCATGCCCGGCGCAGGGCCAAGAGAGAATGTCCTAGCAGGGTGGGGATGGGTTGGGCTGCCTGAACCCTCCCACCTCAGGAAGGCAAAAGACATAGATCACAGACAGCCAGGTGCTGCCAGTTCTGGTGCTTACACCCTCCACGGTGGCCACTGGAGCCTGCCCCATGAGCGGGAGGAGCAACATTCCAGAAGGTGATAATGATGCACCTGGGTAGGTCCCCATGACCACCTAGTGCAAGCCTTCCATTGCCAGGATGAGAAAGCTGAGGCCAAAGAGGTCAGGAAACTTTCCCAAAGTCCACATTAAGGGAGGATAGGCTTTTTAGTCACTTTATAGCTTCATTTCTCAACCTTGGCACTGCTGCTATTTGGGGCTGGATAATTCTTCATGGTGGGGCCTGTCTTATGCATTGCAGGATATTGAGCAGCCTCCCTGGCCTAGACCACTAGGTGCCAAAAACACTTGGCAAACAAAAATGGGGTGACAAACAGAAATGTCTCCAGGCCTGGCCCAGTGTCTCCTGGGGGCAAACTCAGCCCCAGATGAAAACCAGTCTGTTGGCGAATTGTATGCTAGAGTAACATTAATTGAGGTCCAACGACATCTTGAGGGTCTATGCGAGCCACTCACATGTGTTATCTTGTTTAACATTGACAGCCATCTAAGGAATAAAATTTCTAGTTTCATTTCTATGTATGCAGCTTCTCTCTGCACAGATGCAGAAACTGTGCCTGCCAGGGAGTAATGATCCGGCCAAGGGCACTTGGCTACAGGTTGCAGAGTAGGACTGAGGAATGGCTGACATAGCCGCACTGGCTCATGCCTGTAATCCCAACATTTTAGGAGGCCAATACAATAGGATCGCTTGAAGCCATGAGTTCAAGATCAACCTGAGCAACATGGCAAGACCCCATCTCTATAAAAAACACAATAATTAGCAGGGCATGGTGACACATGCCTGTAGTCCCAGATGCTTGGGAGGCTGTGGTAGAAGGATCATTTGTAGACTTTATTGTTTCCTGGGGGTTGTTGGTGGAGGGAGACATTAGTTCTGTTCTTCTTTCTCTCAATACCTTTACAATGTCCCTGATTCAAAAGAGAGCCCAGACTGTGCCTGCTACCCCAAGTCCTGAGTCAGAATTCAAAGGCAAGTATGGTGGGGTGATGAGGGAGAAAGGATTTAGGCAGCAGGAGAGCTGTGATTAGTGCAAGGGGCAGGCAGGAAGAGTTTGGGTTTGGAGACACCAGCTGCTGAGTCATAGCTCTAGCTCTGTCATTGCCTGTGTGACTTTGCGCAAGTTACATGTGATTGTTGGAGCTTCCATTTCATTTGCTAAATAATTGGGATCATAATACACACACTGCAGAGTTGTTAGGATGTCACGAGAGAATGCACAAGAAGTAAGTACTCCTGAATTAAGCTATTGCCTACCTCAAAGGATTGCTGGAGAAATAGAAAAGGGATATAAAGAAACACAGCCAAGATGCTTCATCAAAGGTAATTATTATTGTTACCAATACCTTTTGAAATTGGTTATTCATTTTCTGAAAGCCACTCAAAGATTCTGTTCCTATCGCAGAAGAATTGGATAAATGACTTCTTTGATAAACTAGCGTTTCACCTGGGGGATCTGGTTTGCTGATCCTACCCAGATTAAAATGACTGAAAATCGATTTGATTTGACATCTGTGGAAAAAACAAAATGCACGTACTAACTGTCAAGCCACACAGCTCCCCGGTGCTGATACAAAGCAAAGCACAGAAAGGGCCCTGCTGTCTGGGATCTTGCTGCCTGGTCAACTGTCACGGCTGATAACAGCGGACCTCCTTCCTGTTTCACTGATGCCCCATGGTCTCCTGGGGGACCAGCAAATGCCCACCAAAGCCCAGGCACTGAGGTTCTGGCCTGTTTCTCTGCTTCTGGAACCTGGCCTTGGAGACTCACCCCAGATCTTCAAACTCTTTCAAAAGTGTTCTGGCCAGGCGCGGTGGCTCAAGCCTGTAATCCCAGCACTTTGGGAGGCCAAGGTGGGTGGACCACGAGGTCAAGAGTTCGAGTCCAGCCTCACCAACACGGTGAAACCCCATCTCTACTAAAAATACAAAAATTAGCCAGGCAAGGTGGTATGCGCCTATAATATCAGCTATTTAGGAAGCTGAGGCAGGAGAATGATTTGAACCTGGAAGGCGGAGATTGCAGTGAGCCAAGATCCCTCCACTATACTCCAGCCTGGGTGACAGAGCAAGACTCCATCCGCAAAGAAAAAAAAAGTATTCTTTGCTCCTGTATAGCAGCCATAGCAACCACTAAAAAGGCCGAACTGACTGAGATCTGAGAGCTGCAGCTGCAAGAAAGATGAAGGAAGTGAAAGGAAAGAAAGGAAATTCTACCACTTGCTCTGAACCACAAGAATAGATGAATCCAGCTCCTGCCCCTTCTTGGCCTCGCCTCCAGCAAACCCCCATTTCTGGATTCCCATATTCTTCCAGGTCTCAAATGTTCCAGGCATGTCCAACTGCCAAACTCCTGAAATGATACATCCTCTGAAGTCACAAGGCATAGATCAGGCCACTGTAGGCCTCCTGTGACCCCAGCCCTGGCCTCCTCAAGCCTCAGTTTCCATGTTTGCCAAGTGGGGAGAATAAACCTGCATTAACACTGCCTGCCTCATGGTGCTACTGTAAGAATCCAGTGGCAGGTTTGAAGCCAGAATGACTTCCTAAGCTGGGTGTAGCTACAAGTGGGAGCTGGGAAGTATTAGCCATGTTCTAGAGCACTGTGAATGTGCTCCTTGTAAGAGTAAAGACACTACCCGTGGACTTCATTTTCACTGTCATTTTTCCATGTATTCTGATTTTGTCCTGTTTGCCACAGGAGAGGGATTGGATTTTCACTGTGTCAACCCTACAGGGGCTGTTCACCCCGAGTTTTTGGCATAAGTAACCTATGACCCAAATGAGGAATTTGGGTGCTCAGAGGCCCTCCTTATGGATTTATTTTGAACTAGCTGCTAAGAATAATCATTAATCATTATGAAATAAGTAAACTGTGGGGTGCCTCCCCTGCAGCCTGCCATATGGAGTAGCCCTGTTAGAAGCAGCATCTTCTCAAAGCAATACCTGCCCCTGGAGGAAGACATCTGCCATTTGCCTTTTTTGTTTGTTTTATTCTCTCCTCTACCATTGGCTTCTTTCCTAATCAATAAGTCACATGGACCATCTACTAGTCTTTCACTTTGAGCTATTCTGCTTATTTTTTTTTAAGCACAAACTACCTGGAATTTCTATATACTTCTTAGCCTATGTTTTAAGTCAGATCCTTCTAAACATGCCCCCCAAGTTTGGTGAATATCCATTCACCCAGTTTTATTTACACACAAAGAGAAGATGGTTGTTTAATTTACAGGGATATGTATTGTAACTATCTGTCTGCACCCTAGAGAAAATGCTGTCCTAGACAGCCCTGGACAAGTCGCCTAACTGGGTTCCAAGAAAGTGCTAGTTACTTGTCATTTATTGAGAATGGCCTTTATGTAAAGAAAAATGACAGCATGCCAGGCATTGTGCTAATATCTTACTTAATCATCAGCACCTCCTCCAACAGTTAAGTACTGTTAAGATCCCATTTTACAGATGAGGAAAACGAGAGTAGGAGGGATAAGACAAGTTGCTCAGAACCACAGGCTCATAAGTAAGAACCAGGATGCAAATCAAGGCCTTCAACCCACTTTCCAGGGGTTCTGCTGATTAAGTCACAGTGCTCTCCTACAGGCCTGTGGGGTAGGTGCTGGTGTTGTCCTTATTGTCCTTTAGCTCACAGAGGAGGGGGTGAGCTCAGAGAGGCTTGGGTGTGGTGAGTTGAGTAATGAGAGATGAAAGATGCTCTTGAATCTCAGCACATGGGAGGCCTCCAGGAGCTCCCATGATCCAACCTCTCAGAAACTGAAGAATACTCTGTGTTTGATCATGCCTAACATTGTTTCATTGATTGCTTTTTTCCCTTGTTGCAATATTCCACCTTCATGAAGCGTCTTTCATCTTGGAGCTCCAGAACAGGAGTAAACACTGTAATTAACTGTAATGACTGTGTGTTTTTGATAGTTACCTGCTATAATGTCCATTTGACAGATGAAGGGGCTAGAGGCTTTGGGTCAGAGGATGATATGCTAAATGTGGAGATCCAAGACAGAAGCCAGCCAAGTCCCCCTCACGCTGGAGAACAAGAGCCCTGGGAGCCCCACAGGAAGCCTTGTTATGTCATAGAACAAGAAGTGCCATAGGTGTCTACAGCCTATCTCCTCCTCCCTTCGGGAAGGGCTCAGAATTCTTCCTGGATGGAGAAAGAGTCACTTTCCATGGTATTTTAAAACAGGTATAATTTGTCTATTCCACTATAAAACAAAAGGGAGTTCAGGAGTCAAGATGCTACTGCAGCGTGTACCAACCTCAGTTTGCTCATGATTCATGATAAATTCTAAATCACAACCAGCTCTTATACTGTGTGTGTGTGTGTGTGTGTGTGTGTGTGTGTGTGTGTACAGCGAGAGGTAGAATAGGTTGAAGATTGGGACAAGAATGAAGAGAAACTTTCTCCTACTTCCAACTCTAAAAGGGCAAGCTCCCCACTGCAACCCTGTGAGTTAAACAGACACACAAAGGATTTGTCCAAAGTCCTTATTGGTAGATGGCAGAGCCAGGATTCGAACCAAAGGGCTCCTTCTAAAACTTCCACACTGTAAGCAAACGAGAAAGCAAGGAACACTGGCTGAGTAGCCATTTGGGGGGAAGTTGGGAAGTGGAAACTCAAACTTTGGGGTGAAAAAAAGCACTCAGCAAAAATAAACAAGGTGTCTTCCTTGGAGTAAACTAATAAAATATTTTAATAATCGGAAGGTTTGTCATGAGAGTAGATCTGTGGTCTCTGGCCCCTCTTCTAGTGAACCCCCATGTATGTACTCTAGAAAAACTCATATTCACGTTCGTTGAAAAACATGTACAAGTATGTCATATAGTTGTATTAGGTTACTGGAAACATAATGGCAGTTTTTGCTGTTACTTTCAATGACCAAATCTGCCATTATGTTTGGACCAAGCTAGTATTTGTAAACAAACAAATCTACAAAAACCAGGCAACTAGAAATGACGCCAGTATCTATCAATAGGCAAATGAATACATGTAACAGAACAGCACCTAGTAGGGAAAATAAATGAACTACATACAAGTACATGCATGAACATGAATGAAACCTAGAAATCTAATGCAGAGAGGAAAAATCAAGTGATGCTAGGTAAAATAAAATATGGTGACATTTTTACCAAGTTAGAAACAAGCCACACACATACACCTAAAGTTCAGAGATACCTACCTGAAACAAACAACTTTAAAGAAAAACAAGAGAAGGGTAAACATAAAATTCAAGATAGTTTAACTTCATGAGGCAAAGAAAAAGGGCTTGGGAAAGAAGATTCACCGATACTGGTTTATGGTTCTTGAGACACTGTTTTCCAGGTTGTTTATATTCAGTTTCATGACTTACACATGAGTTACATATATAATTGTATATGTCTCAAAATACATATTTCAAGAGAGAAGCTCCCTAGAACAAATGGCCCAAAGGCAAACTGTTTTATTCAGTGAAAATAGATAAACATGAACTCAATAAAAGTACAAGGAATATGATGTATTTGTGGGGAGTGCTGTCAGGGGGCCACGGGGAGTTTGAGAAGAGGAGAAATGGGGAAAAAAAGTAGAGAATAATTATGTGGCTCTGGATTTTATTTCTCCTTTCTCCATAAGATACTTTCAATTGCTGATGATCTGTTCTTACACCCTGTAAAATATTTGGTTAAGGACCCCTGGAAAAGGGAGAAAATATAGACCCACCCTCCCCAGGACATAAGGCTTGTCCACCATCAAGCTGATAAATGCACAGGCTGGAGGGAGAAGTAAGCTTGGAAGAGGAAACCCCAGGGTCTCATTTCTACTCGAAAAGTATGACCAGGTAGGGGTATTCATGCCTTCAAATAAATGGGGCATCTAGTGATAAAATATATGTGAGATCAAGTTGTAAGCTATAAAATGTTATGCTTATATAAAGGTCACGGTGACTTTCACTAGACCCAGGATCTAAATTTGCGTACTTCTGCAGATAAAGCCCCTTAGACCTTTAATTTGCTGAGCCTATTTTTCATTTCGTACAAGTCCCATTTTGCTGTAGTTAGACATATCTTTTTAGTTTTGGAAATCAGAGTTTGAAAGAGATAGAAATAATCCTCCCCAAACATTATGACTGAAGCTGTATCACAAAATCTTATAATGAAACATGCAAAGAAAATTGTCTGGATATCATATAGATCTATTGATGAATATCTTAAAACGCTTCTGTTTGGATTGTAGCCTTAATGTGATTTTGAATTTTTACATGAAGTACCCACCTAGTAAAGAACACTTTAATAAGTAATAATAGTAATAATGGCAGTATTGTTTGGTAATGTCAAGAATATGCCACACACATACTGAGGAACTCCCAGTATGACACGCTATTTATTTTCAAAGCAATATTTTGAGGTCACTATCATGACCCATTTGCCAGTGGGGATTGACAAGCTCAGAAAGTTAAATCAACTTGCCCAAGAACACCCGACAATTAGAAAGTGGCTAAGCTGAGATTTCAACCTCAGTGGATCTGCAGATGAAGCCACTCACATTATAGCCAGGTCCTGATATGTAATTTCCAAAGATTTAACAGCCAGGAGAATGTGCCAGCCAAGCTGAGAATAATCCTATTTTATGAAGGACTTCAATTTATTTAACACATTCACCTACTCAGAGCAATGGGTAAGCGTTTGGGAACAGCCAACCTTCAGCTCCAGCTCTCATAAGGGAGGGCCACGAAGCCAGGGGTGGAAGGAAAAAGCGAATCCATCCTGATTCCAATTGCCAAGCCACACAGCTCCATCCAGAAATCTAGAGTTGCTACTATTGGCACGGGGCATTCAAAAGCTGATGGGGCCTTAAAGAGAGTGGATCTCACATCCGTGCATCGATGGCCTTCCCTCAGCAAGTCCTCTGTGCTGCCTTTGAGCTTATTTCCAGGGCTAGGGCTGAGGGACATGCACCGGTGCCCCTCCAAACCAGGCTTGGGCTAAGACACTGACCACACCACTTTGCACTGGGTCCACAGCACGCAGCCTTGGAATCTGACACTTCTATTAGGCACCTCATTATGGAGAAGCTGCAACTGGAGAGGAGAAGACATTGCCAAGGTCAAACAGCCCTCAGGAGGCCAGACAAATAGTGGGAGGGCATCTGTCTGCTCCAAAGCTCATGACCTTTATAATACCACATGCAGTCCCTACAAGGCAAGGGGTCTAAACTGAGGGAAACTGGGTTCTCAACCCAAGGGCAGTTTTGGTCATCCTAACTCAGGTGGGCAGTGCTCTTGAGTTTGTAGAGGCCAGAGATGCTGCTCCACATCCTTCAACACATAGGTCAGGCCCCAGCCCAAACACACACACACACACCCACACACACACACACACACCCCTCACAAAGAACTATCCTGCCCCAAAGTTCCAGAGTGCCAAGATTGAGAAAGCTTGGCTAAGTTGGTGTTAAAGAAACAGACATGGGAGAGCATCAAAAAGAGGCCTGGTAGTAGCAACTCGCCTGCGTTCTAAGGACCCAGGCACTGACCAAACTGACCCTTAGTAAGTCTCTGTCATCCTCTATGCAGGGTTGTTTGAAATGCCCAGAGGCAGCCGATAATACCATTTTCCTCACCTTAAATCTCTCTCACAAGAGCTGTACAGCTTTGAAGAACTACCAAAGATAGGGAGGTAGAGGTTGGGGGGTGAAGACAGGAGTGGAAGGGATTATTATTATTATTATTACTATTATTCTAGATACACAGAGTAATTAGGGACAGAGCAACACTGAGAATACCAGGTTACATCTCTAGGAAAACACTCTACTTCCCAAGAATCTCTTCTCAGTGTCCAAAGGGAACAGGGAAACATGTCTGTGAAGGGTTAAGTGTGTATCTTTTCTTGCTGGCGTGTCTCCCAGGCTAAATGAAGGCTGCTTCATCTCATATGGATATGAAAGACAAAGTGTGCAGATTGAAAACATCTGTACAGCGAGTGAATGGGCCACATGTCCGCAGTGCCATGCCGGGGCTTAGCTAGATCAGTGCCCTTTTTGTTTGACTTTGGAAGAACAACACAAATAAATACAGTAGGTTCCATTTAAACAAAGAACCCTGATCAATAGAGGTTTGTATAGCTTACGACCTTCAACCATAAACAGAAATTTGAGGTAAAAATCCACAAATCCCAGATCAATTACCAGATTATTTACCCTCTTGCACCACTAATGTTCCAATCTGCCTTGCATATTAAACAGCTGGGGAGGAAAAGGATTTATGTTGCAGCGAATGGGGAAGGCTGCATGGATTTATTAGCCGTGGTAATCAAAGCGTGTGCCATACGTTTTCTATATAAACACGGCTGGGGTGATTGCACAGATCAGCTAAGATGAATTTTAAATTCCAAGACTTTTCAACCAATGTTACCAGTAGCTTTAATGATCTTTTCCTATTTTTCGAAGGGGCGTTAACCGTCTGCCACAACACTGTTGCTGCGCTGTGGTTTGCCGTAAACGAAAGTACATGTTTTGCAGGGCTCTTGGAGGGGCATCGGGAGATAGAGGTTTCAGTCCTTGTTATGCCCCTCAGTAGCTGAGAATCTTTGAGAAAAGCCCTGCCATGTGTTGCTGTGGACTCAGTTTCCTGGGTATAAACTGGGAATTTTGCACCATAGCACTGTACCTGGGGTTACATGCTAGCACTGTACCTGGGGTAAGTTGCATCGTCTTTTGAAGCCTCTGTTTTCTCATCTGTGAAGTGGAAAAAAAGCAGCATTTTTTACCTGCTGGAATTGTGACTAGAAGTAAGCAAATTGCGACATACAAATGCATAGCTCACATCTGGGCTACAGGAAGCGGCGCTCAACAGGCAGGAGCTACTGTTGTTCTTCTCGTCACCAGTGTTATCCGTGTCCCTTCTCCTCCGAGGTCCTGAATTTCGGCATATTCGTGATGTTTTGGAATGGGCCCTCTGAGTCAAGAGCTTGGGGGAGCGGCTGGAATGAAGGAATGGAGGACTGTTAGGGAGACAAGTATATAGTGCCATTAGGGAGGGAGAGAGCTAGAGAGAGAGGGAGAATTATTTTTATCAAGTCACCCTGAAGACCCCAGCAAGGAAAGGCCATGGGAGCCTTCAGACCGCTCCATGTCCCCTCCTACCTACCCATAGAGATATTTTGGCTTGGATAGTTGTTCATCAGAACCTATAGATCTACTCCCTGAAAAGAAATAGCTTGGGCTCTCCACCCATTACAACCCTCTATGGATGCTGGCATCAGCAAACACAATTTCCACCCCATCCACTACATTATAAGTCCCTCTGAGAGCTGGGGACCATGGGCATCTCATTCATGTCTGATCTCCAGTCCTTAGCAACATGTAGGACCCAGAGTACATCTCGGTTTACATTTGTCAGACAGATGGCTTCTCTGGGCTGCCCAGGAATGTCACCTTTCTCTAACCCGGATTGTATCCTCCAACCTTCTCCTGTTATTCTCAGACTTCCTCATCACTCCCCTACTCTGGCCTCCCAAGGCAATCATGGAGAAAATGCTAGGATTTATCCTATTCTCTGTTTCTCTTCCATACTCCCGTAATCATGGGGATGAAAGAGGAGACAATCTGTGCCCAGCCGTGTTGAGAGCTTGACATATATAGACTCATAAATTCACATAGCAACACCATTTTTCCCCCATTTTACAAATAGAGGGAGTGAGTGTTAGGGAGATTATTCATAGGCTGCAAAGAGGCTGATAGGAATCCATACAAGGTCTGCTTGAGTCAACTCTTAGGCCTGTGGTTCTCAAGCTTGGACAGCATCAGAATCGCTTGGAGGGACTGCTAGAATAGTTTCCTGGGCCCTGTTTCAGAATTCCTGACTCAGTGAGTCTAGGGCAAGGCCTTAGAATGTACAGTTCCAACAAGTTAGGTGGTGATGCTTCTGCTGTTGCTGCCCAGGGATGACTCTTTGAGAAACACTAAAACCATCGTCCAATGGGAGACAAGTTCAATCATTGACTATTATTGTTTTTTTCTTCTTGCATTTTGAAAGAACAACTTACTCTGGAATCATGTTCCACAATTCATCCTCAAGTATGACACTAAACGTGAAATTCTTATTTAGTAAGTGTTGTGAAACTCCTTCAGAATCAAGGACGGGAGGGTGAAGAAATTTCTTCTAACTTAACTAAGAGGTCTAATTATAGCAGAGGTTGGCTGTTTCTTTAAAAGAAATGCAGTTTCTTGAGTTGCAATTATTCTACATATTATAAAATGTGGAAAGTTATGGGTTGGGGGGAGGAGGACTGGAGGCTTGCATTCCTTAGTAATGAAGTACAGAAGTAGTAAAAGCCCAAGTTAGAGTATTTTTTCCAAAGTTTTACTCAATAAATATCCTGTCTCCAAAGTATCACAGATTCCAAATTAGCACTGTGTGGATTCACAAAATCCATTCATTTCTCCATTCATGCATCCCACAAACATTTATTGAAGACTCCATCCCATGCCAGGCATCTGCTGGGTGCCTGGCCAGGGGAGGGACATGGAGAGTAAGCAGTTCTGGGATGTTGATGTTAAGAGAAATAAGATACAGACCATATCCTCGAAGAGCTCACAGGACGGTGGAAGATAAGAGTCATGAAGCAGATGTGTGTCACTGTGCATGTGAGTGGAAAGTTGGATAAGAGGTTTCCAGACAAAGTCAATAGTGTATATTGATGGAAGCTCTCGTGGACTTTGTTGGTGCTCCATCAAGATCCCCTGTTCCAGGCCATTGCATTCATCCTCCAGTTGCTGTGCTGACTGCTAAGGGCTCCATGTTACCCTCGTCTTGGCCAGCTAGAGTCACTTGCCAAGGAGGTCACAGCATGCCCCTGCCCAGAAGGTAGCCCATTGACTGACTGTTTAAAACAGGAGTACTTCAGAATAAGAGTCCTCTCCCACCTGGACCAATTATTTGGTGCAATTCTTACTTCAGACCTTTTGCTAGGATTGAGCTAGAACTCGACTACTACTTGCTTAGCGCCTGCTCTGACCTCTTCTTCTCCGTAGCATCTTTCCTACTGAAAGCACATCCTCAATAAATCATGTACCTCAACCTAGCTCAGGCTCTGCTTCCACGAAGGAGGTGTAGTGGCTAACTGCATGGCCTCTGGAGCCACATACCTGCTTTTATTATCCCACAAACATTTCTAGGTGTCCAACACTTGCTAGTTGTAGGAGTCTGGGTAAGTCACCCAACCTGGACTAGAATTACCAATAGGAACCCAATTGAAAAGATATAGGTATTTACCAATAGGTACAGCAGGTAGATGCCCCATTCCCCACCTTTTCTTTGCTCCATCCCTTTTTTTAATTAATTTTTTTTTTAAATTTTTGAGATGGAATCTCACTCTGTTGTCCAGGGGCTGGAGTGCAGTGATGTGATCTCAGCTCACTGTAACTTCTGCCTCCTGGGTTCAAGCGATTCTCCTGCCTCGGTCTCCCAAGTAGCTGGGACAACAGGCATGAGCCACTACACCTGGCTAATTTTTTGTATTTTCAGTAGTGATGGGGGTTTTACCATGTTATCCAGGATGGTTTCCATCTCCTGACCTCATGATCTACCCACCTTGGCGTCCACACCCAGCCTCCATCCCTTTTAAGGAGCACCATACATATGCACACACACCAGCCAAAATAAGAAACTACAGGATCAACCAAGTGGCTTGAGGACCTGCCACATGGATGCCCTCTCCCTAAAGACTTTAAAGTTAGACTCTGCAGGGCATCCTGAATCTGATCTAGTATTTTGTAACTCTGAAATGTCCATCCTGGCCTTCAATCAATGTATACTTGGATAGGATTCTAGACCCATCTGTGTCAG
Organism: Cebus imitator; assembly: GCF_001604975.1. Taxonomy (NCBI): domain Eukaryota; kingdom Metazoa; phylum Chordata; class Mammalia; order Primates; family Cebidae; genus Cebus; species Cebus imitator. Next base: position 2,723,302 of record NW_016107452.1, on the reverse strand, counting down.
CTTAAATGCTTTTAGAAACAAGTAGTAAAAACAAACTAGCTTGAGCAATAGGGTAAGACATTTTTTTGGTGTCATACATATTGTCCAGAACTAGGGCAGATGCCAGGACTAGATGATTCAGTGGTCAATGATGTCAACATTGCTGGGACCTTTTTCCATTTTTCTACTTTGCTGTCACCAGTGTTGGCGTGCGTTACACATACAATGTGACAATGGGGAGCACTGAACTTCTGTGTTCCCACTTGCAAGCTACAGTCTTTTCATCTTTATGACCTTTCCTAGGTCATGTGTCCACCCTGAACCAGTAACAATCCCCAGGAAAATGCCATGCTCTGCTCAGATGAATCAAATCAAGACTTGCCCCTAGAGCTGGGGATGGACAGGAGACAATACAGTAGCTTGACCAAGGAGCCAGAACACTGGGACTCAAATCCTGCCTGTGACACTTACCAGCTATATGGCTTACGACATATCATTGATTTATCTGTTCCTTGGCTTCCTTATCTGCATGATAGATATAGCAAGATGCCTACTTCACAGGGTTATTCTGAGGATTAAATTAGTAGTTAATAGATGCCAGGCACTCTGAACAGTACTTGGGCACGTGCACAAATGTTAGCTGTCATGCTGTTGTGTTGTGTCTGAACAAAACTGGGTGTTGACACAGCACCCACATTGCTGGGTATACACCCAAAGGATTATAAATCATTCTGCTATAAAAACACATACACATATATGTTTATTGCAGCACTATTTACAATAGCAAAGACTTGGAACCAACCCAAATGTCCATCAATGATAGACTGGATAAAGAAAATGTGACACATAGACACCATGGAACACTATGCAACCATAAAAAAAGAATGAGTTCATGTCCTTTGCAGGAACATGGATGAAGCTGGAAACCATTATCCCGGCAAACTAACAGGAACAGAAAACCAAATACCGCATGCTCACACTCATATGTGGGAGTGGAACAATGAGGACACAGGGAGGGGAACGTCATGTCACAGGGCCTGTTGGGAGGTGGAGGGCAAGTGGAGGGAGAACATTAGGACAAATACCTAATGCATGCGGAGCTTGAAACGTAGAGGATGGGTTGATGCGTGCAGCAGACCACCATGGCACATGTGTACCTATGTAACAAGACTGCAGTTCAGCACATGTATCCCAGAACTTAATAATAAAAAATAGGGTGCCATCAGGAAAGACAGGGGAGCACATGTTAGCTTGGTGACTGGCAGCGTCTGCTGTGTTGTCTCCTGTTCAGCTCAGCATTCTGAGTCAAAACATCCTGACCATGTGGATAAGCTTTAAAAACCACTTTGTTTCTGAGATGGTTCTTGGCATTCAAGCATTTGGAAATTGTAGCTTTCAGCCCTATTCTCTGTAATATTATCTCTCCCCTGAGCTCCACCTGTAGCCCATCATTACATTTCTTTTGAGTTTGGGTGGAGGTGTCAGCTTCAGGAGACACTACCTCATAACAGGGGGCTGGGACCAACCTGTCTGCTCCTCTCTCAGAGCTGCACCACCATGAAGAGGGTGTCCTGGGTGGGCCCGGTTTGGTTTCAGAATCAATGAGAAGACAGACTGAGCTAATCATATGGTGCCATTACGGGCCCTGAAGACCGAAACCCTTTCACTTTGGAGCTATAGAGGCAGGAGTAAGCATCAGGCTGCCCCAGAAGGAAGTTAGAGACAAGAAAAGTCAGCACTGATTAATTATGGAGATAAAAGTATCAAGAGATGGTAGAAGTACCTTTTGGTGAGGCTGTTTGTAATGCCCAGTTCAGTTCACTGTGCACAGTAAGCCTCAAGCTGGGGAACTGTGCACAGGGATGCTAGAATGGGCTTCAGATGGTTGCTGAATTCCTTATTGATATGCCTGTGTATGTGTACCTAGGTCTCTGGACTTTGCTAGTAGAAAGGGCTTTGGCTTCCAAGGGACTCTCAAATTTGGATGTCCAAAAGAGGTCGAAATCTACTGTATTGGAGTGCTCTCCCCATATCAGGAAATTAACCACTTCATTTTTCTGTTCGTTTATAGATGACGTCTCCCCTTCAACAGGGATATGTTAGCAATTTACATCTCTCAGGTCCAGTAATCCACCAATCAGAACTCAAGGAAGCTCATTGCTAGGCACCAACATGGGTCTATGTTTTGCATAAGGGTGAATATTAGTGAGACACCTGATTTATGTGGCCACTCAGAGTCCCATTTCTCACTCAGCAAGGCTTGGAATTCCACCCGCAAATCACCTGGAATAGCTACTTAGGCGTGGCCTGGGCATCAGAGTCCATTACCAGTTAACATCCAGATAAACACAGAGATGGATAATGCATATTTAGGACATTTTTTAGTAATTTGGCACAGTAATTGTATATCTGCCTAATCTAGCAGTTTTTAAATGGGGCTTGTATTTTGTGCATCTTATATATTTCATTTATTCTAATGATTTTGGTTGTGTTTTATAAAATTATTATTAGTCTAAAATACATATATTTTTTAAAACTAGTCTTTATATAGTTTGGGAAGGATTAACTCAAGGAATCGTCGCCAGCTTCCTGCCCTGAGCTAAGGGCATAGCATGGCTCTGTCCTGGTACCTCTGGCTCCCACTCCCACATCTGTTGGGCTGCTGAGTTGGGGAGACGGGGGATAGATGAGCCTGATGCAGAAACACAAATGTGAAATTTCTTTAAAGGCTCCTGTTAACTTGAAAAGTCATAGAACTTGTGCCTCTTTCCAAAATATATCAACTTTCCTTTTAATATAAAAATCAAGTCTTTTTTTCGTTTTTTTATTTTCCTTTAAGATGTCAAATAAAATTTTAATTCCAAGAAGATGCACAAAGGGTTGTTAGTTAGTTGGTTAGTTAGTTGGTTTTGCCCTGTGGCTTTGTGTGCCTTTAGAAACACCATTATACACCCCTGGGGAATAGCAGTATTTGTTATTTTGTGAAGCAGCTTTGCAGAAGATATACAACAGCATTTAGATCTCAATTTCAGATTTAAAAGTAACTTATACTCTTACAATATAGTAGTCAGTGTAGCTTTAATATATAAGAGCAAACTCTTATATAGTGTTTATTATGTGCTAAGGAATGTTATAGGTGCCTCTTCTACATCAGCTCATATAACCCTGAAAGCACTCCTTTGAGACAGGTGCTATTAATATTATTGCCATTTTATAGGTGCAATACTGATGCACAGGGATGCTAACTCTCTTGCCCAAGGTCACACAGCTAGTAAGTAGGTGGGAGAGCGCAGATTTCCACCCAGACAGCCTGGGTCCCTTTCATGCTTAGATACTGGACTGAACTTGCCACAGCCTTCCAAATGGAGCAATCTCAGAGGCTGTGTCAACTCAGTAAACTGCTAGCTGCATGATGATAATGCGTTTGACTGAGGACCAAAGACTTACAGGGAAGCCACAGTTACACACAGTTCTGTGACAAATTCTGCTTGGATTAAATTGATTGGGTTCTAAAAATGCAAAATAACTTTTAATGCACATTTTGCTATGTATTCTGCTACCTGTGTGGTAGTCTCAGATTGAGTCGAAAAGGAGAAGAATTGTGTTTGGGGCCGTCCAGTTCAAGGCCCCCTGCCCAGAGCAATTTGCTGGAAAAGTTGGGGCAATTTTATAGCCACAAGTAGATCCCATCAATTCCACTAAATTTTTTGGCCATGCCTTGTTTAGTCATGGCTGTGAAGATTCAGCCTTTGTGAATTATCCACACACCAGCCCACATCAGCATTCGATTTGGTGTTTCAAGCATCCCATTTGGTTTTGAAATTAGTTGAAGAGGATGCTATTTAGGGGCCATGTGAAAAAATATATAATCTGTCTTGTGCTTATGAAAAAAAAATTGCTGTGTTCTGATTAACTGCACGTGACGCTGAGATATATCCCTGTGAAAATGACCTCCATTTGCAGGCTGATTTTGATTTGCAGGCTATGGAATTAAATTCCACCTCATTGGTTTTATGTTGCTCTCATCGTTTGACCATTCATTCACCAAATATTTATTGAGCACCAACTATAGCCAGACCCAATGCTAGGTGCTTGTGCGGAAGAAGAGGAGGAGAGTATTCAATGATGAGTAAGACATGGTCTCTGCCCTTGAGAAGTTAATGGTTTTGTTAGAAAAAGAGATATATACATATAATGACAGTGAAAGATATGTGTAAATCCCAGGCCAACACCTATTACAGGTCCCAAATTAATTCATTGTCTAATAGCTTGGTTACTTTGGTTAAGGAAAATCCAGTTAACACTGCCTGCGATTAGTAACTGGACTATTATTTATCTACAATGAAAATGGAAATAATCAGTTGGATGCCTATAAGGCTGACTTCAGGATGTTGAGTACAAGTGGTAACATTTGTCTACTTGATATACTCATGTCAGAGACGAAGCCAACAAGCAAAGACCGGGAAGCATTTCTCTAATGTACCTGCATTAATCCCAGTTTTTGTTATTCCATTTATCCCTGACTTCACAAAACACTTCTATATCTATAACAGAATTGCCTTTTGGCTACAACCTCTGAAGATAGGCATTATCATCTAGGGAGAAGTTTAGTGACTTGCCTAAGGCCATCCAGCTAGTTGATGGTAGAAAAGAACCCCTGAACCACGTCTTCTTATTCCAAGAACTGTGTCCTGTCTGGTTCATCGTGCTGCCCTAATTAGTTATTGAACACCTATTGTACATTCAGTATTAGACTCACTGTATGATTGGACAGCATAATTTTAATATCCAGATGCTGGGTCGTCTAGGTCACCTGGCCAGTCATTTTATGACTGTAGGCTAAGAAGCCATTCTATACTCAAGACAGCAATGGCCTGTCAATTAGCACTTGGGGTGAACCCATTAAGGAAAAACAGAAGCTTCCAGAGCTAACTCTCTGTGGTCCACTCAGAGAGCTTCCTTGCCTTCCTGGCCTCACAACTTTAATGCTTTCCTTCATTTATTAACCCAAATGATTCTCTGGAACCACTGGGGATGGTCAAACAAAACAAAAAAGCAACACAAACTATTTTTTCCCCTTTTTTGTTATGGGTTTTGACTTAAATGGAAAACTCAACTCAGCTTTTTGAAAGTCAAAGTGGCCTTTGTGTTTGGAAATTAACTTTTTACATCCCCAGGGGGTGGTTATTACTCGCTGGATACTTTTAGGAATTTAAGTGTGATCAATTAATTGATGGCAAAAAATATATTATGTAAATGCAAATTCAGAACTGACTTTGGTGTTCACAGTGGCCTGACAACATTTTAAAAGGTCAGGTTAGGCCTGAGGAAATTGGAAGTTTTAGTTCCTGCTATTAAAAAAAAAAAAAAAAAAAAAAAAAAAAAAAAAAAAAAAAAAAAAAAAAAGAACAAAAGAAAGAAACAAATGAGTTTGCAACAAACTCAGTAATGAAGACCAGAATTTTTTTTTCTTTTCTTTTTGACAATGTTATCACAATCTGTTATCACAATCTAACTGTACCATAGAAACTCCAATGTAAAGAAATCAGGCGAGCTTTTGTCCAACCCTTTTTGTTAGAAATCCTACTGTATAAGCCTTATCAAGCTTATAAAGCTCATAAACACTGGAACCCCAAACAACTTCAGCAGATAGAAAGACAAAACCAGAGAGAGAGAGAGAAATAGAAAAGAATGGTGATAAAATGAAATTGAAGAGGGTTACACAAAAGACTCCGGAGCCATTAATTTTTATAGCTGATGCAGCTACTAATATTTTATGAGGTTTGGAAATATGAGTATAAAAAACACCCTAATATCTGCCTGTGCTCTCTTTCTGTCGTTTTGATACAAAGATAAGTCCATCGTATTTGTACCTTGAACATGGCCTTATTACAGTTAAATAGTCTTATGGTAGAAAACATTCTGTTCACTGGAATTTTTCCAAGTCGGTGTTTTCATTTTTGTTCAGTTTGATTTTCCACCTTTTCCAATAGAAATTCATGGACTCCTTCATGTGTCATTTTTTTCCCTTGCTCCTTTTTTTTCTTTCTTTCTTTTAATTTATCAGAGCTTATTTCCAGTTAAATCGCAGCAGGGTTTATGTTTACTAGCTTTCCTGGACTGTACTGCGGGCGAGGTCTCCATTTAAATGTAGATTTTGACTTTACACTGGGGAGGTAGGTGAGAGCCCTTCCGGGGCAGCATTAACATCAAGGTGAAAATACAAGCTCAGAATAGATGCTGTGTTTCCATAAGTAAAGCTGTGTAGGTCCAGTTTGAGTATTCTAAGCCATTTATTCACAAGTTGCCTTGTACCCCACAGGGGCAAACATTGTACCAGTCTGATCTATATATTTATTGAGGCCACAACACAAAACTTTAGGTCAAGGAAATAAATTGCTGAAGGGTAGTCCAGAAACTATTATAGACACTGATCCAGATGTAGTGGGGAGCTCTACTCATGACCTTTGAAATTAATGATAAATAGGACTAGGAAGGTATATTTAATAACTGTTCACGTCTCTTTTCCTTGTTCAGGAGTCATCTGCACTCTGAAGAAATGAAATACAAAATACATACTCTAAATAAAGCTTAATCAAAGCAGAACCTTGAATGATAGCCCCCACCCCCTACACAATTCTTTTTTTTTTTTTTTCTTAACTGTGGTAGATATCTATTAAGTTCATTTTAAAGACAAAAATAATCACATTTTGCCCTCTCTCTTTTGCCTCATTTTATTGATAGGCCATTAAAGAGGGCAGGGACAGAATTTAAGTATCCATATTTACATCTAGATAACTTATATAGGTTTTGTTTTCTCAGCTATTCATGGGCCAACCCTATTCCCAAATGACATGGTTACTGGGCTTTTAGCACCATCCAAGTAACTCAATGAAGAAAAGTCCGTAACTTTGTCGAGAGTTCTTCCAAAAACCACCATTGAGCCTATAAGTAAAGTTGCTCTAGTAGAAGCATATATCCTGATTGTCTTTATCAAAATATGGTGCCCTCCTTCTCCTAATGCCCCAAGTGGAACCCTAATCATCCCATAGAGAAACGTTTTCTACCCTAAATTATAAAGGATATTAGTCCACTACCATGGCCCAAACCATGTGGTCTAAAGCGCTGTGCGTCTGGGTTATTTAACACCTCTGGACTCCAGCTGGTCTGTTTGTTAAGTTGAGAATAATAACAGTACTGATACCGTGAGCTATGTCAATGACATTATTCTTCAGAATAATTAATTAATTGATTAATAATTAATGTCATTTAATGCAGGAAAGGGGTTGAGAACAGTGTCTGGTACAAATAAACCCTCAATAAATATTGGAAATCCACTCACACATACACATGGATATGTGTAGATACAGAATTCTCTCTTGAAGACTTCAGGAGCCAGAGAGAAAGGAGTGTCTCTAACTAAAACCAAATATCATTTACTCTTCTGGAAATCTGGATCACAGGGGTCGGGAAGAACTTGATAAGTAAATGGTAGGAAAGTAAGGTCAAAAGCAGCAGACCCTGGAAGAAACCAGGGAGGAAGAAGACAAAAGATTTTAAAGAGGGCCCCCAGGTGCCTGACTTAGCTCACAGGCTCCGGGATCTCCAGAGAAATTCAGGGCTAAAAAAATGAAGATGCCCTTACCACTTTGACAGCCTGACCAAGGATGCCATCCTTTGCACCTCATCTGGTCTAAATACTAAGTTTACAAATGCATGTTGCTCAGCATCATGTGTTATAGATGCTTTATGTTTATTCAAGAACTCAGTTTCCAGACATGCGGTTCACTGCAATAGACAGCTGTTGATACTGTGATCCCATGAGCATTATAATATGTTTTAAAATTGCGACACTTTTAAAACCAGATGTTCTACATAAACTGTATGTAGGGGGAAGAAAGAGAGAAAAAAAAAGTGAGGAGAGAAGGAAAAGAGGATAGGCAGATCCATCATTTGGCAAAACACCAGAGCTCCTCAAGCTCATAGAAAATTCACAGCAAGACTAAAGTGAGCCCCATAAAGCTTCTTCTGGGGTTTCTTCTGCAGAAAAGATTAAAGGAAAATTGTTTTAACAGAAAGAAAGCTCCATCCTCAGGAAAGACAAGCAAGGGAACTGCAGCTAAAGGGAATGTCAGCCCCTGGCTCTGCTGTGATTCTGAGGTTCTTGGCTCCAGCTGTTTTCTGGGATATGTGAGATAAGCACTGAGAATTTCACTGGTTCCTAATCTCTTCCGAGGTCCTATGTGTATTGCTCAATTTTATAAACAGCCTGCACTTCTCTCCCAAGAGTTCATTCTGGGTGGAACAGCCTGTAGGATGCATTGTTGTAGCCATGTGATTATGAGGGGGCCCGCTGGGCTTAGACTACCTGGGTTCAAATCCTGGCTCCACCTCTTACTGAGCACCCATGGGTGTATTTCTTCATCTAAGTCTCTGTGTGTCTCTTCATAAAATGGGAGAGACCACCTCCGTAATAAGGAAGCAAAAGCATTTAGCATAGCACTTGATGAACTCTAAACATTTCATGCATTCTAGATACTTTGTGTATAAGACCTTTTCCCCAATTCAAACTACCTAACACTAACTCGCTTTGAGAGGAGTTTGGCATCTGTACTTCTCCCCTGGAGTAATTGTATAATTTCGGGTGTCCTCAAGTTAGTCCTGGAAATCACCAGTCTACCTAATTGGAAACGACCCATTTGGAGAGTCGTGGAATGATGGCATGCGGTAATGGAAAGGCGGCACCATCAGACAGACCTGGGTCCCCACCCGGGACCTGCGCTTTGCAAGCTGTGTGGCCTTTTCCAACAACCTCAGCTGGTCAGGCCCTGACTTTCCACCTGAATTCTTAGGAATACCTTTCCATCTCAGAGAGGATGTAAAATTAAAAGGAGCCAATTCAGGTTAAGTATCTGGCATACAGTAGGCACTCAATCAGTTTTGTTTCTCTTATTCCATCATCTATATGGCTCCTGAAAATATGTTTTTGTATATTTATCAAATAGCTTCTGCCCAAGTACAGAATTTATCAAATTATGTTTCTATTTGCGCATATACTCCGCTGCTAAAAAATCAATCAATAAAATAAACAAATGCAAACAAAAATAATAACAAAGCAAAAACATCTGAGCAAAACAAAACAAAAGTTGTAATGGGTATACAGTGAACCCTGCTTACCTCTCCATTCCAATCTCATGATTCTACCCATCCTAACCTCTGACCCGGCCACCCTGAAATCACTCACCTCCTTCAGAACATCTCCATCTCCCTCACCCTTGGCCTTTGCATTTCCTGTCACATTTTGGCCTCATAGCCTTTTGACTGTTGGTGTCTCAGCTTACTCAGTTTAGACTTCAGTTCTAGAAAGCTTTCTCTAATGTTTGTCCCATTCCTTTATGTTCTCCTGATACTTAGTACTTACCGTCATCCCAGCCTAGAGTTCACTGTATTATCTTCTCCCATTTAATTGTCTCTCTTATTGGACTATAAAACCTTTGAATGCAGGGGTGATGTTCTGTTCACCACGTTACCTTAGCATCCAGTGCAATTCTGTTCTAGGGAATTAAATAAATGCTTGGTGAAAGTATAAATACGTAAGTGCACAGATTGAGGATTGGATGAATGAGTGGGTGGGTGAATTAATGATAAGGGAGGGGATGAATGGGTAGATGGATGATTGGATAGATGGATGGATGAGTGGATGGATGAATGGATGGATAGATAGGTAGATGGATGGATGGATGGATGGATGGATGGATGGGCGGTTGGATGGATGGATGGATGGATGAGTAGATGGATAGGTGAGTGAGGGGATAGATGAATTGATGGCTAGATGGGTCAGTGGATAGATGAATTGATGGATAGATGGGCGTATTGATACATGAATGAATCACTTAGGCCTGGAAGAGTGGGTCTCTGATGTCGGCTACATTTTCTGTAGTTTAGTTGTAAGGTCTGCCAGCTGAATGCGGTCAGGTAATCAACAATGATAGTGAACTGACTATGTGATCAAATCTTTTCTTGGTGGTAGATGGACTTTATCTTTTTGGTAAGTTCTGAAGTCCTCTGTGTGGCCTACTTGGCTGTCACAGGTCAGCTCTGCTTACTTCTCCAGCCTCCTTTCTCATACTGACTGTCTTTCTCTCTGTGCTGCAAGCTGGCCACTGTTATCTCTGCTCCTCTCCATCTGCGAGGTCTCCCTGACTACCATCTCTTAGCCATATCCTTTTTCCACTTTCTCCTGCCTGACTCCTACTCATCCTTTTGGGCTGAGCTTCAGCGTAGCTCCTTTAAGTGAGATTTTTCTTGGCCTACAACCACGTTTACCTTAAGTCCCCAAACTGGGTCAGGGTGCTCTGTTGTTTGTGCTTGCACCAGCTTCTCGTGTTCGACACAGCACTTGCCACAATTCTAATTATGTGGGAATTGGTGTGATTACTGGCTTAATGTCTGCCTCCTCAACTGCATTGTGAACTTGAAGAACCAAGTTGTTACTATTCACTGCTGTAACACCAGGGCATTTCCAGGGCCTGGCAGAGTATGTACTTAAGACATAACACTTGTTATTGAAATTAATATTTTGGGAGTAGGGGCCCATGCATTCCACAATATTGTTTCTAAAATGCAGAATTGGTAATAGCTGGTATGAATTAATATAAATGTACCAGTTGTTTATAGCACATGTCCACCTGGTCAGTCAAATGCGATTGCTTAGTCATGGGGATGGTGAATACATGAAATATGAAATCTCAGATTTCATGTTAATTCAAAGAGGTTCACAATAGATGTCCACCTTGGAAAAATGAGTTGAAGAGCCACCACTCTGGAGTCTGAGAAGAGCCCATATTATCAAAGATTCTTGACAACTCTAAGGGCCCCTGTCCACAGTCCCAGGCAGTGTTGAGGTTTGCGTTTTCCATCTGTGCCAGCTTTGCCCTGACACAAGCATCCTTCACAGCTGTATGTTACACACAAAGAATATTCTGGGTCGCTTGAAGTCACATCGATGATTCATGCCTGTGGAATGAGTCTGTCACCAAGAGAGACACACATGGAACAGAGCAATGTGCATAACAGATTCCCTCCTTCAGGGAAGAAACTCTCCAAAAACATCTGGGGGAGAAAGAGACCTTGGCAGTCCACAGGAGGGAGGATGTGAACATCAGCCTCCTGACACCCTGGGAGAGGAGAGGGAGAACCAAGCAGCTAGCTCCTTTTAGATTAAGAGTATGCAACCCCATGGTGACTAGATACCTAATGAAATACATCACAGGAAAGGGTCAATGACAATAGGCAGCAGGTATTATTTACTATGTGCCAGACACTGTGCTCAGTGTTTGCCAGACATTCTTTATTCACTGTTTACTTAAATCCTTACAATCACCCGGGGAAGGTGGGTACTGGTATTATCTCCCTTTGTGTAGGATCAAACAGAGCCTGCCTTCTTTAAATAATGGGGAAATGGAAGCAAGATGAGATTAAAGGTCTTGCCAAAGGCTACGCAGCTAGTAAATAAGTGGCAAGGCATAATTTGAATCCATCCCTGTGCAATACTAAAGCCTATGATCTTTCTTCTGTCTGCTGTTATGTCTTGACCCATGCCATAGTTTCTGAAACTCAGAGAAAAAGGAAAGCTTTCTGGCAACTCAGCAAAGGCAATTATGAACAAACCCAGACTGTGCTTGGTAAATGTGTATGTCTGGCTGGCGTGGACTGTGAGTGTTGGGGAGGAAAGTCAAGCAGGTTAGAAAAGGCTGACTCGGTCATGGAGCATCTCAGTTCTTATAGATGGGTTGTAGTTTCCATCCTTTTTGCAGCACGGATCCCCTGACCCATTCTGAGCAGCAGCATAGTTTGTTAAGAATTATTTTTTGGAGTGAATTGTTGGAAGAGGATGGAGGCAGGGAAGCCAACCAGAAGGCTATGCAGTGACTTACTTGGGGAGCCCCAGACTCATCTTGTTATCCTTTCACAGAGAACCCCTGTAATTGCCCAAGACATTGGCAGCAACTCCTAACTAAGACATTCAGGGCCATCTCCCTCTTTAGCATCTTCTAATGTCTCTCCCACCACTTGACACTTTAGACCCCTGATCTTCTAGGTGCTCTGATTGGCTACACCCCTGCCCAACTCAAGAGCCTCATACATCCTGCCCCCTTTCCTCTAAAATACTCTCAAGGTTCTTTTGAGGACCAGCTCTTACGTGCCTTATGAATCCTTCCAGCTGCGACATCAGCTCTGCTTCCTCTGTGGGTGTCGTTCTGACCCTTCCCTTGTGGTTGGCCTTCTTCTCTGTGTACCCACAATATCTTGACTTTTGCTTTTACCTGATTTATCATCACTGTATTAGTTAATAAAATAAGTATGCAGTTACCTCATTAACCTCGCTCCACCCCACCACTCTCTCTCTTTCTCAGAGCTTTATGATGTCAAGGTTGGTACCTCTCTTTTTCATTGTCATGCCATCTCTGCTTAGCACAACATTTGTTCAAAGAATGGCTGAATGTGGTGAAGATCAGGATGCTTAACGTGAAATTGTGGAGTGGGAAGAAGTGGGTTTTGATCAGGATCAGTGAAAAGAAGGAGGGTATTGAGTCTGGGCTTGAAGCACAGCCTCTTGTTCCGCAACCAGCTATGGCTGGCCAGCTGCCAATTTCAGCAGCAGGAAGTAGAGACTCTGATTGGCAATTAAATGACCTACTAAACTAGCCAACTATATGAAAGGGAGAAAGACTCACCCATGGCACGTGACTAGCAGAAGACGCCTCCAGTCACAACTGCGGCCATGTCCATGTGCTTTCTGGCTTCTTGTCTATCTTGACTGACATAGCAAGCCATGTCAATACCTCCATTTTTTTTTTTTTTTTTTTTTGTTCTTTTTGTAGAAACAGGCGTATATATGTTAATAATATGGAATGACCAAATTGTCTCTTCCCAAATGTCCAAATGAAGAGGCACCTTCAAATCCAATGAAGAAAAACAACATTTCTTGAGTTGTTGCATGATAAAAAAAAAAAAAAAATACATATCTGTCTGTTACCTTTGTATCCGAATGGTAATATGATTGACTACAAATGTTAGTTGTCACATTTTCTTTTCCTGAGGGTATTTTACACATTGTACCACCGTCTTCTAGTATCAAATTATCACTGACATAAAGTCTGAAACCAATCTAATTTTTTTTCCTTATAGGTGACTTAACTGGATTGTCATGAGTTTCTCACTTTTTCTTGGCAACTCGAGAACTCTGCCAAGATATGTCTTAGTATTGGTTAATTTCTACCAGTTTCTCCTGGAGCACATTATGCTCTCTCTTAAATTCTATCTTTGAATGTTTTTTTCTATTTTATTTACATTGTTGGATCCTTGCTTTAGACATACAGTTGTGTTATGCTTAATCTTTGTGGTCTTTCAGAGTCATTAATTAATTTCTAATCTCTTTTAATTATTTAAAACTGTAAATTCATAAGTTACTATATTTTAGGAAAACATTCTTGATACATATTAAATATGTCTTCTAAATTTTTCTCATTTCTTTAGATATATCAGCTCTACATACACTTAACATACATCAGTTACATCAAATATGCTTGTATTACTTTATTCCATTGCTATCACTTTATCTTGAATCCCTTTTAATTTTTGCCATTTACTATTATTTTGTCTTATTTATTTATTTATTTAGAGACAAAGTGTTGCTCTGTCACTCAGGCTGGAGTGCAGTGGTGAAATCTAGGCCTGGCTAATTTTTTTTTTTTTTTTTTGGTGTAATATATTTAGTAGAGATGGTGTTTCATCATGTTGGCAATGCTGGTCTCAAACTCCTGGCCTCAAGTGATCTGCCCACCCCAGCCTCCCAAAGTGCTGGGATTGCAGGTGTAAACCACCATGCCCAGACTGTTATTATTTAATTTTAATCACTTGTCTCAAGTCAGTCTTTCTGTTCTTAATTTCTCGTCAGCAATTCTTCCTTTAGGGGCTTACAAATCAGTGTCCAAAGGTATTGACTTCTGTGGAGGCTTTTTCTTCTTCTCAGCTTTTCTGCGTTTGGCCATCTCATTTCTCATCTGTTTCTACTATTTTATCATTTATGTCTCAAACCCTTGTAGGTCTGTTTTGAGGTCATTCTTTGCTTAACCTCTTGGAACAGTTGACTAAGTATGCATAGTTACTAATGCCTCATTTCCTTGAGAAAACCTTCTCACTGGATCACACTGCTTAAGAACGTTCTAACATAAGGTGCAGTTGTCTTGATTTGCCACTCGGGGAATGGGGAATTTGCAGGGTTTGGATAGAAATAAGATGCTCATGGCACAATCAGGCCTGTCATTGGCCAAGATATGTACTGGAGCCTTCCCGAATGGGTATGCCTTAACCAGCAGCATTTTAGGGAATGGAACTTTTAAGCTATTTTGAACGTTGTTAGAAATGCAGATTTTCAGGTCTCACCCCACTCCCCAGTCCCACAGTATCCAAATTTACATTATAACAAGATCACCAGGTGATTTGGGTGCACTAAGGTCCGTGGAGCCCTGTCCTAGGACACTACCACAGCAAAGATACTGCTTCAGAGATCATCCACTCCTCCCTAATTCTTTAAAAAATGGTTTTTACCTACACTCTGTGAAGAATGTCTTAGAAAGACCGTTCTCAGCTGAGAAAGAAGGCTCCTGACTGTATTTGAAGCTGTAGAGTTTGTTGATATTTTTCAAAGTGTGAACTCTCGCCAGCTGAGATTTACTGCCTATTTGAAGGGGAGAATGGCTGCCTGAGTGAACATGCTGATCAATAATTCAAATTAAGAAATCCATTTTTAACACTCACACCACACTAAAAAGATAGCAGGGCCCACGTTGTAATTATTACAAACTTCAGCTCTTAGAGATTCCGCTCTGATTCCTGTATCCAAGAAAAGAGAAAGATGAGAAAAACCACTCTGCTTCCCTTAAGAGATTGTGGTACTTTAAGACATGACCAATGGTTGGTATTATTCCTGCAGAAATCTTTCACTGTGGGCTGTATCCTATTTTTAAAAAGCATGCACTGGGTCTCCTTTAATGAAGATGGAGACACTGGGTTGAGAGTAGAATGTGAAGCTCACAAACACAAGAGAATGTTTCCTGAAGATCCAAATATATCTAACATCCTAAATGTGGCTTTGAGGCACTCAAGTCTCATGGGCTATGATTTGTTTTCTGAGAGGACAGTTCAAGAGAACGAGGTTTTGCAGGGCACCATGAGAAATGTGAGTTACATAAAAGAAAGCGCTTCCTCACAGCATGAAGCAGAAATCAATGAGAGGATTGTCTATGAGTGCCTCAGCTTCAGGAATGTCTTTATACACCTAATGGATGGCTAGGTGGAGCCGAAGAACATTCTCACTGGAGGAGAGGTATTTACCAGTTTTTCTGAATTGTAGCTATGGGACGAAACCAAAATATTTTCTAATTTAAAAAAAAAAAAAACAGCATAAATCTGCGGTTCTGTACTTTTAGCACAAAATTCAGAGTGTTGATTCCACTGACTTCAATACCCTTTTCAGTGGAAGTGGAGAAATTGTCCATGAAAGCAGAGTACCCTGTAGTATCTTTAAGTTCACTGCTTCCAACCTTCCAATTTTTCTTTCTTGATTCACACTAGATCCTCATACTAGATTAGGATCCATGTAGTGTCTACATTCTTAAAAGTGAGATAATATAAAAATAGGAACATTATATGATTGAGGATCTAGTATGCTTCGATTCAATTAAAATGAAATTGGACCATCCTCTAGGATGGTCCTCTGATCAATTAAAAAGAAATTGGACTGAAGGTTGGAAACCATACTAGATCCTCAATTACACAATATTCCCATTTTTATATCATCTCACCTTTAAAAATGTAGGCACTACTTGGATCAAAACAGTTAATTCTCTTAAGGGACTCGGAGGCAGATACTGTTATTATCCTGTTTTATGGATAAGATAAAAATGAGGCTCAGTCATTTCCCCAAGATAACTTGCCTCAACTTCTGAAAGTCGGAACTTGAACTCAAGCGATTTAACTTCAGATTCAGTGCTTTTAGGCACTACATGAAGCTGTCCCTCAGCTAACACAGTATTGAGTGTCGAGTGCGGTCCTACGTTTTTACATGTCCTACATGAAGAAGAATAGAATATACAGGTGCCAAGAAGGTCTAGAGTGGAGCTGGAGGAAAAGTCTTGAGAATAGCTCTTGGAAAAAGGTTAGGAGCCCAGGTAGGCATAAAAGGTAGAAAGCACCATTATCCAAGATCTTGTCATAATAGTAGTTAGACGTAGTTAGATACTACACACATGCTGGCCGTATTCCTGTGCTGTGTATCATGAGGAATGCTTTTGTCTGCAAGTAACAGAACACTTGATTCCGGAGGTACACACAAATGAAGATTTAGTGTTTCCTTGTGCATGACATCCAGTGGTAGGCAGTATCCGGCATTAGTCTAATATATTGGTTCTCAACCAGGGATAATCACCTCTTCCCCATGGGACATTTGGCCATGTCTGGATGCATTTTTGGTTATCACAAATGTGGGATACATGTTTTGCTTGTTGCTGAATGTTAGTGGCGTCTTTTCAGGGAAGCCGCTGAACATTCCACAATTAACAGGACAGGTCTCCAGAATAAGAATCATCTGGCCCAAATGTTAACAGTGCTAAGGCTGAGAAATCTGGATCCAGTAGTGAATCCCTGCAGAAATCTTCTGCAGGGCCATCTCTGCATTTCTCTTGGCCTTTGCCTCGTGACCTCAAGTGGGCTGCTGAATCACCTCCTCCTTCCAGACCGGAAAATAATGGGTGGGAGGAAAGGTGCTTACCATATCTTCATCGTCTCCATTTTTCAGAAGAAAGAAAAGTGGCTTCTCAGAACCCTCAGAAGACTCCACTTCTGTATGATGGCCAAAACCAGGTCCCTAATAGAGAATTTAGGATAGACAATGTTCTGCATAGGATCTTGCTGCCCCAAACAAACTTGGGGTCTCTTACCTAGGAAGAAAAGTCCTGAGCTTCCCACAATTAGTGTGTGCCATATCAGGCCAGTGTGTTAACTGCTATTCTTCATGACTGCAGGTGGCTCTTTTTCCCATCAGTCATGCAGAAGCCATACAAAGTGCAGTGACCACACCCACTTTAATGGTGTTAAAGCAGGCTCGTAAGTCTGCCAGCGTCTCTACTTAAAGGGCTACCCCCATCTCCCCAAAGAAAATGTTTTTAAAGCATCTTTTCCCATTGATAAATCGTCTGGGCAGAGACAGATTGAATTATTTATCTGGACTCTGAAAATCAGGATGGTTTATTCTCAATGCGGCTGTGGTCCAATTTTAGAAAATGTATTTGTGGAGCAATAAATAACAATATTACTCCCAGCCTCCTTTTATTGCTGTTTAAGTCATTCATTCAACAAATATGTAGTGGGCTCTGATCATGAGGAATGGGCTTGAGTACAAATTATAGATATGGTAAAACTTCTAGAGTATAAGCTTTTTGAGAGCAGGAATTGTATTATCCTAATATCCATCATGATATCCCTAGAGCCTAGCACACCAGATGGCTCATGGTCAGATTGAAATACATTTATTAAATGAATGAATGCATGCAGCATTGTCTTCATAGAGATTATATGCTAGTTGAGGTTGGTGGTGGATACAGAAAGTGCAAGTTATAATGATGTACTTCAATAGGAGGAATCAGATCCTCTAGGATGGTCCCCTGATTGAGTTCTGGAGGAATCAAAAAAGATTTTCAGAAGGAAAGTCTATGTGAGCTGAAAAACAAATATGGAGAAGAGCAAACGTCAGTAGATCTGTGTTACACCTTCTGCTTGCCTATCCCCCCGAGTACCTCTTCTCTTATCCATATTGCGTTAATATTTTAAGAACATATGTATAATTTCATTTTAAAAGATAAACAATTTATTATAAGATTTAAACATTTCCTTCAAGTTCTACCAACTTGTGAGCCTGTGATTCAGGTTCAGTAATTCTGGCTTGAATAAATATCGAGATATGCTTCTTTTGGAGGTTTTACTCTGTTCCAGAGACAGAGGGAAAAAAAGAAATGGTCAATATTCAGACTGCCCTCAGAGTATTTTACAGAGGCTGCCTCTGTGGGTAGATCAGAGGAGCTTCTTGCTGCCAGCAAATGCGCTTCCATTTCTTCTACTTCCCACCCTCCCACCTCACGGTTTTCGACCTCCACATTCTGGCATGACATTGTCCAGGAAGCTGCAACCTTCTTACTGACAGCTGGAGGTGGGAGACAGCCTAGATTTCTTACACAAAGCTCCCTCCTGGGGATGCTGTTATGACGTCCGTGGTTGGGGCGGCCTCCATGATGCTTCTGTGGAGGAGGGAATCATAATTCTCTCCGGTGTGAGGAAGGCTCCATTGCCAGGGATGAATTCACCAAGTGAATGACTCATGACTCAGATCCAGCCTGGTCACTTCACAAAGTTCTTTCTTGATCGTGTGGCCTGGAGAAGAACTGCTGTCACTCTCCACCCCCGTATATGCTTCTATCAGCACACTGATGAGACTGTGGCACTGGGATTTGTCATGTTCATCCCTTGTTGCTATTTGTGAGCTCATTTGTTCATGTGTTTATTCAACCAGTGTTTATTGAGCACCTACGATGTGTTTGGTGGACATGACGTGGAATGAGACAAACCCAGGAGTCCCTGTCCTGATGGATGTGATATGCAGGAAGGGAAGACAGTGAATGAAATACTTGATTGTACTAAGGGGCAATTAGAAACAGAGGTGCACACGTGGATGATAATGTGCTCTGGGGACACATAACAATAGTTCTGGCATATGTAGCAATTCAGGGTAGGCTCTGCAAGAAATATGTGAGCCGAGGACAGAAAAATCACAACAAAGCCTGTCTTATTATTTGTCTTGTGTCTCTAGAGCCTAGTAGGGTGCCTGGAACAAAAAAATAAATGTATGTTAGCAGGACAAAATAAATGACTGTCCTGCAGAGGTGTCTTCTGGATCCTCCTCCAGCAAGTGGAACTGAGACCTTCCCCATTCCCTCTTCTGCAGCTAGAGGCCTCCTCATTCACCTTACTGTCATGCGTACGATTCCTCACCCTCTGCGGTAATGATATTTTGCAATCACAAAGTGGATCATGTCCCCTCTGCACAAATCTCCCCGTGCTTCCCCAAGGCAGGTAGGGAAAGCCCCCTCTGTTGAGCTCTCTATTTCCATAACATAGATCTTCTTGTGGATTCTGGAATTCTTCACGCATTCTTTCTATTGCAACTTTGAACATGCTGTTCTCCTCGCCCTGTGCCCTTTCCAATTTTCCTCACCCGGTGAACACCCTTGCATTCTTTCAGAGCCCAAACATGGAATTCCTTTTGATTATGCTTTTCCCAACTCACTTCGTCATAAGGAGGATCCCTGAGGATGGAGTCATGACTGTTCACGAGCCTGGCTTCTCCACTAGACAGTGGGAGCCTTCCTCGAGGATGCAGGTGTTATTTTATTAACCTTTGTTTCCCCAGCACTGTCTAAAAGGCTATAGGGACTCGATTAATATTTCTAAAATAAATTGGGCATTTTTCACTGCCTTCCAGGAATATTCACCATAAGACACAAAATAGTAGCCTTTTAGTTTTCTAAAAGTGATAGCTACCATTACAGGCAAACCTTATAGTTATTTATTAGATGCAGAAAATGGTTTTTCTGTGCAGCATTTGGCTTTTATTTATACTTTATATGTTGTACTTCAGAATGGGTAATCAGTATGGCAGTGCCCATGCCAAGGTTTCTTGCCTAGAGATCTTCCAGGTGTCTCTGAAGATCACCAAGTCAAATACATTTCAAGAGCACCTCATAGACAGTTCCCCTCCACCCTCAAAAAGCATCTGCAGTAGAAAGCTCTTGCCAAAGGCTTTATTCTGCAACATTCTGCTAGCTAGAAAACTGAAGGAGGGGCAGTTGGATTGCCCTTCTGAGTGACTTTCTCAAGAAGAGAGCTGTAAGTCCACAGAAATAATCCAGCAAGCCCCAACCTCACTCCTGAACCAGTTTGAGATAGCTCTAGGGAAAAGATCCCCAGAGAATGCATCCATTAATTTGGATATTTTCTTTATTGGTTATCATCCATTAATTTGGATATTTTCTTTATATGATAAGCAGTATATATGGACTGTAGTGAGTATCACTGTGATCGCTTTTCAAGGTCGATTTATCAGCACCATTTGCACCTTCAGTGGAAGGATACTGTCACTGCGGAGCCCAAAGCTCTAATGAACTTAAACTTCACAATAGCTACAGGAAATTTAGCGGTGTCATTTCAGAATACGCTATCCCATTCATCAAGGTAATACCAGGGTTCTATAGACAGGATGTTCAGGGGCTGATACAGCTTTTGAAGCCCGTAGTGACTCAACAAAAATAACTTTGATAATCTATATAATTGATCATGTATGACACGTATTCGCCTGAAGTTCCCAGCAAGGTAGCAAATAAGTTGTTCTTATTTCTGATTTAAAACCCACTCCAGCTACATCAAAGAATTATTTGCAGACAGAACAGTTGCCTATTTCAAGTTGCAATTCAGAATGTTTTCAAAATGTTTTCCAATGAAATTGGAAATAAATAAATAATTATTATTTGATACAAAAGTCACTTTTTTTTTCTTGTTTTTACACAAGAGGCTTAAGAAACCCTGAGAACATTGGTGAATTGGGATTAGGAAGACAGGACACATTCTCTCACTAGTGTTGGGTCTTAGTCATTTTTAATGCCCCAAATCTTGGGACCATCATCCATAAAATGAAAACATCAGATTGAAGGGTCTCACTTCCACTCTATCTTATATGATTATATTTCAAAAGATAAAAAGTTACAGGTTGAATGACATAAGTTCTGTCCACACCATGCTTTCATCCTTGTGAGGAGGGATGGATAAAAGTCCAGCCTAGTTAACTCAACCTAGAGCTCTCTCACCACTATAAGAAAGAGTAAGAAATGTCTATTCAGAGTTTTTGCCCATTTTTTTTTAACATATGATAATTAGGTTTTTTTCCTATAGAGTTGTTTGAGCTCCTTATATATTCTAGTTATTAAGCCCTTATCAGACGGGGAGTTTGCAAATATTTTCTCCCATTCTGTGGGTTATATCTTTACTATTGGTTGCTTGCTTTGAGGGGACGCCGTGCTCCATGAAGTGATTATTTCACGTTGCATTCCTGTGTCAAAACATCTCCACAAATATATATACCTACTAGGTACCTATGCAAATTAAAAAAAATTAAAACAAGAAGGAGCTTCTAAGAAAGGAGTGAGAGGTACAGGAGATGAAGAGGGATGAGAGCTATCTCTAGTTTGAAAGCACTAGGCTGGGGCTAGAAGGCTTGAATTTGAGTTTTGGTATCTGCTTAAATCTTTTTGTGAGCTTTGGTTGTTTCATCCATCAAGGAATCAGTCACCTTCATCCTCTTGGTCTTGGGATGGTGGAGGTGCCATGAGTTTTAAATGATGTAACAGACCCAAGAGAGCTAAACCAAAAATGATAATCAATTGTACACGTTAAGCATTGTAACACTTTTAAGCTACAAGCTCCACTGAGTAGGCCAGAGTTTACCACTGTGGGGCTTTTTTTTTTTTTTTTGGTAGATATTTACTGAATGAAATAATAAACATATTGATTCCAAAATCTAATCACTATTGGGTGAAGAAGACTATTGGTTGTGATTGGGGATGAGTTCTCCTGAGGATGGGGAGGAGGAAGACTGGATGTAAGAGTCAATCCACATGCTGGGGTGGCAGCATGTGGTGATTTGGAGAGTGTAGTCCTTCAATCGCCCAGAACGGTAATTCATCCAAAGCTACTGCCAGCAAACATCCTAGCTATGTAAAACCAGTGTTCTTGCTATACAAGCCTGCTTCCTGGCTTTTCTAGTGCTTCTACAATAATTGATCTACCACTCCTGAGTTGCTCCTACAAAATTCTAAAGCTACCAGTCCCCAAAGGGTAATAGTTCCCTTTTCTGTTACTCAGTGATGGATCAAGGAGCCTGTCATGAAATCTTCCTGGTCTTCTTTCAAGAAAGTAGAGATGTGGGTATATACTGGAGGGCCCCTGGGATCTGAACTGAAGAAGCTCTGTGATAAGAAACAGAAGGGTAAGGAACCTCTCATTTACCTTTAGAGTTCAAGTCACGACTCTAAGGGCCTTCCTTTGACTAAAGCAGTATTTTTGCTTTATGCTGGGCTGCCTGTAGCATTCATTTTGTGGCTATTGTCCCAGATACGGGGAGGACTTATTTTGAGTCTAAGGAAGGAAGTGGCATCACTCAGGTACACCAGACCAAAACTCCTCTTTTATAAAAGACTCGGGCATTCCCTGTGAGGGCTCCCTCTGGACTGTGAGCCCGTGTGAAGAGAGACCCCACTTCCTCATCATGGTGAAGACCCAAAAGAAAAGCCAAAGAAGAGGAAATGACCGTGGGCCATATTCACAGTGGAGTATAACAAACAAGCTGCCCTTGCCCAGAGCACTACACAGTCCAAAGATAAACGTTGTATTATATCTTTTTAGAACTTTAGTTGAAAACCACACGTGTTGTTATTGAAAGACTAATTACCTGGTGACCAAAAGGCATTTCTGTGAGTATTTCTTTGGGATCTGATCCAATCCAGGATAAGAAATGAAATAGTATTTATCGCCATCATGTTCACATGAGAATACTTGCTTTGAGTACTTGGTGCAAGCCAGGCCATTATAGGGAGTTTACTGGCCTTTTCAATGAGCCTTGCAACAATCTGGAAAAGTAGGTTATCACCACCATTTTACGGATGAGAAAACTGAGGCTCATTTTGAAACATGGTTTCTCAGCCTTAGCATGACTCATATTCTGGGCTGGTTAGTTCTTCGTGTTGGAAGCTGTGCTGTTCGTTGTAGGATGTTTAGCAGTATTCTTGGCCTTCATCCAAAACTCTAGGAATGAGTTTCTACTTTTGCTGTTGATATAAACACCAATCATTTTATATAAAAGTTACATTTTAATAAAGCTATTAGACAAAGAAGCAAACAAACAAAAAGTCACTAAGCAGGTAGTACTCCTGATCTTTGTCAGACAAAAAGGGTTGAGTCTAAATTGTGTCGAAAAATATAGCAATCACTATTAATTAACTCAGTGACCTTTTTTTTTTAAATAAATTTTGAGCCAAATTTTGCCTTATTATGTTAGTCTCTTGCTAAGATTTATATACTTAAACACTTAAATGGAATCTCAAACACTAGAGTGAGCATTTTCATCAAATTCCAAGAATTCATCCAGTCTGATTCTGTTGGTGATAATGTTAATAATATATCTTTTAAGAGTTCCAAGCATGAATTATTTGCAACAGAAGTTTGATGGTAATAGCACGCATTATACATTAGTTCTTAAAGCTGAATAATGCAAGGCTTGTGCAGTATGGGTCGATAGAATTTGGATTTCTTCACATCATTTTCCCTTTGCTCTCTCACGAAGCAGACAGTCCTTCTGTGAGGTCAGTCCCCTGCTGTGACAGCAGGCAAGCTCCCTTACCTTGTGCGATGCGAAAGAAACAGTGATGCACCCTCATTTCAAGATCATGCCGCCAGTGTCCCAGACACCATCCCCAGAGCTCCAGAGAACAGTCAGTAATTAATTATTGAGAGTTGGTTTTCCATACATGTTAGAACATGTGCTCCGATTGCTGCACGGGCAGGAATGGTTGAAGTGGAAAAGAGGATGTCAGATAACATTCTCTTTGCCTAAAGAAAAGCAAAGCGAAAATATACCAGGATAATAAGGCTGAGAGGCTGATAGTCACTTCTGTAGTTCCCCCGAATGATCGTCTCTTTCCCGCCTTTATTTTTTACATATTTTCTCCCTTTCTTTGTCCACTTCTGCCTTATCTTACTCTCCACCTCCATGAATATATTAAGGTACATTTCCCTTGGGCTCCCAACAGTTTTTTTGTTTGTTTGTTTTTGACTGCTAAGTGCCTAGCACCTGGAATAGTACCCAATATATAGTAAGTCCTCAGTAAATACTTTGGAATGACCTGAACATATTTATCTGGGAGAGGATAAAATGCCTGTAAGTTGATACATTACGTCTCCACTTCTGCAGGAGCAGAATGATGGTATCCATTTTCCCAAAGAATGATTGGAGTGGTTCCATTAGATGTAGCTGTCTCCTCTGGGCAAGGCCCTGCACCAGGTCATCCCATAGGCCACTGGCTTGTCCATAGCTTGGCCAACTTGGGATCAGGGGCCCTGCGCTTGTGTAATCATCTGTGTTCTAATGGGTGGCATGAAGGGCATCAAATGGCACCTTCTGCATAAGGACCAACCTTGGGGCACGGCTATACAGACATGACAGGCATTCAGATATTCCGGGAACCTTTTCAGAACTCCAACAAATATGTGTAAATCATCTGTTTTATGCTAAGCACTGTGCCAGTTGCTACATAGATCAATAGAATAAAAAGAGTGATTTAAAAATGTCTCCTAGGCAAGAAGAGAGGATCAGATACACAAGGAAACTTCTGAGAGTGACACATTATGTTCATTGTCTTGATTTTGGTCATGGTTCCATGGGTGTATACAAAGGTCAAAACTTACACAAATTGTACCCTTTAAATGCATTCAGCTTTTCCTACACCAATGATATCTTAGTACAGCTGTTTAAAAATGAAGTACAAAAATGCCTTCCAAAATGGTGAGACCATTGTTTGCTGGGATGAATGCTCTCATACCTCTTCCATTCCACAGTGTTTGTTTGAATGTTGGAAGAGAAAGACCTTGGTCTGAAGTAATTATAACTCGTGGAAAGAATGGGCCAAGTCAAACAGATGCTCTTTAATAAGGAACAATGTGAAACTTCTTTTATTTGTGACTGAAAAGCTAATGACACAAGTATGGGATTGGAGAAAAATGTCTAAATACAGAAAAATACATAGAAGAGAGGGAGGGTGTTTAATTGACAATAAATTCAACAGTGCATTCTGCCAGAAAAGAAAAAAGAGTCAGATTTTAGGATGTATTATCTAGAAGAAAGAAGGAGATCATTTTGTTCTTTTGAGTTCTGTATTCAGCTGGAAGATTATTTGTTTCTGGTGGATCATGGATTAATAGGGACATTTGGGTAGGATTTTTAGAGGAGATGAACCAGGATGGTAAAAAAAAAATATTTTAGATAATGTAGCATGAGGAATGGTTGAAGGAACCAAGAATGCCTAAACCAGAGGGTGCCTTCAAGGATCTGCCAACTCCTGGGGGAAGAATACTTGGCAGGTGCCAGGCACTCTATGAACCATACATCACATGGCTTAAATCATTAACTCTGCAAAACAAGCCTGTAAAGGAATGTGGGCTCAGTGTAGTCATCACATATTTATGGCTCTTTACCTTCTGGGTCATGGTAAGACTGCACTTTAAAATCAGGCATAGCTGTGGAACTTTCTTTGGCCAAGGAAATGTGAGTGCAAATGATATGTACAATTTCTGGTTGGAGTGCCTATCAATACAGAGTCTCCGTCAGTGGGATGATGGAGTGAAGGTAATAGAGGTCAGGGCCTCACTCTAGACAAACTGACATAAGATTTTTCTTATTGATCACTTTGCAAGCCAGGGATCCCTTGCCAGTAATACCCCACCTGGGCCTCACTCAGCCATGCTGGTGTGCCCCCTCTTGCCTGTGTTATAACTTGTACTCACATTCAGTGGTTCCTGTACTCTTGTACCATGCCCAAGAAGAATGAGGATATGCTGGACATTGAAGGGTGAGGGAGGCAGAGAAGAATTTTACTGAGCAATGAAAACAGGTTTCAGTGGAGAGGGGACATGGTACACATGGTCCCCCAACCAAAGATGGGAAAGTTTCCCTGTGTGGCTGGATTCAGAGATTTTTTTATGGACTCAGAATGGGGGGTGCATGCTGATCGGTTTGTGATTATGGAAAAAAGTTTAAATGGGCATGACAGTATAGAAAACCAATTAGGAAAGGGTAGGTATATATGAAATAGGTGAAGGGCAGGGACCAATCAGAGAAAAACACACCAAACGGGAAGACAAGTTCTCAATCCAGTTTGAGGATGTAACTTGTAGTTTGGCTTTCAGGCTTTAAACTGTCTTCAGCTTGGAGATGGGGTTTCCCCAGTGACCTGCCCTATCTGCCTAGTCATTTGGCTGCCTCCTGTTGTTGTCCAAACTACAAAGATGAGGTGTTGTTTAAACTGGTCAACTACTGAGAGTTTTGATTGTCTGTTACTGCAGCAAAACAAAGCTCACCATGATTGATAACTGACGGTCACATATATCTTCACATGTTCAGTGAGAGAGTAACTTGCCTAAAACCCTACATTTGTTATCCTGCATTTGTTTTTTATTTTATTTTATTTTACTTTAGATGTATACTATATCCAGCATTTCTCCCCATGTTATCCCTCTCCACCCTCCCCTCCCTCCCCACCCCCTGCTGTCCCTCCCCTACCCACCCTCCCCAACTTCCCCCAGTGTGTGATGCTCCTCTCCCTGAGTCCACGTGTTCTCACTGCATTTGTTAATGCTGGGTGGGTTCAATGGCTTGGCATGTGACACTTCAATGATCACAACCAAGTAGGATTTAACAAAAGGATTCTATCACTTGGAAAAAGTGAGGAGAACACTGCAAATAGTTCCCAAAACAGCACCTTTCCTAGCAAAAGTGAAAATAGGGTTTTATTCAGCAGGTTAATCAAGTCATGGTATGCAGAGGTAGGGTGAAGGCAGCCTGCAGGCTGTGGTGGATCAGGCTTCTACACACATTGCCTGAATAGAAAATGGTGAATAAGCTCCTCTCTGAGCAGGGTTTTTAGTGTGGCAATGAGGAGAGTTGGCCAAAATTAACCTCCAACTCTGGATCCAACCAGTTTTTGATTTTTCCAAGGCTAAGCTGCTTCTTGGAAGTTTCTGAAACAATAAGAGCTCAGGATGTAACAGTTACAAGCAGATTATTTTACACAGCGCCTTCCCAGAATCCCAGGGACCTTGGGTTACACATTCAGTCTGTGATGAGAATTCTCATGAGTCAAACTCCAAACTCCATTTACTTCATCGAAGGCTTCATTTAATCGGTAGTCCTGAGGGCAGAAGAAGGAGCAAAACTGGAAGTTAGAAGAGGCCCAATTTTTGGTTCAATGTTAAGAGATCACTTTCTTACAGCTGAAGTTATCTGCAGTAGAAAAGGCTGCTTGCAAGATCTGTATCTTTCCATCTCTGGATGTGAAAGTAGAAGCTTTTAGCTTCTTTTCCTGGATGTGGTGGTGAAAATCCAAGCATTGATAAGGTGTTTGGGCTGAAAGACTTGTTGGTTTTTTTCCAGCCCTGATATCCTTGGAGACTGTACCTTTTAAGTGGGAGAGATACCCAGAGGGCATTTCATAAACAGGTGCTGACTGCAATAAAACATTCTCAACCAGAGTGGAAAGAAAGGCAGTTCATTGCAGCAGCTAAGTAACTGGTAAATTGAATCAATGCTGATATCTCACATACCCTACATAAGTTCAACAGAACCTAGCTGAGTCCTCAAATATTCATTCTAGGGAATGATTTGTCTGCTCTAAGTAGTGATGCATAGCTTTGGGTCCATCTTTATTCTGTAAGATCTACCACAAGCAAAGTACATTTCTTTCTGTTTTTCTCCCTGACCCCCACCACACTGCCCGTCCTCATGCCGAGTTAATAAATGCCAATGTTTTGTTGTGACAGGCAATTCTCTCTGCATTTTAGATTCCATCTTCCTTTGGTAGGATACTAAGACCCATGCTCCCCCAGACTAAAACTCTCAGCTACATAAATCATAGAGCAAGGGGATTTTTATGCAAAATAAAGCACTTTCCATGCTTTTTCCCTTGCGATGATTACATGATTTTCCCCTGAAACTGAACAATATGTGTTTCATAAATAGATCTCTTTCTCTGTAAGCAAACCTTGGAAATGGATTATTTGTTTGGTTTGCATTTTGTCTCCCAGTGTTGCAGCAACCAGACCCAGTTCTCATAAACACGCCACAAAAAGGAGGGATGAGAATGGCTGCAGATCATCAAAGAGCCTGTCCTTTACATAGGGACTTGCTCTCTCTGAGTAGCATATTGCTTATTAGAACTTGGGTCATGAGACACTCAGAGAGTGTTGAAAAGGGTCCGTTTCTAATCCCGGGGCAGAGGGGTAGTTCTCAAATTATCGGTGAGAAAAAAAAAGTAGGAAAAAATATGCATTTTAACATCTGAAAGTTCATAGCATTTCTAAGCAGGTGCTTATGTTTAATAACCTCATGTCACTTTTGAAAAAAAAATAAGAAGCTTGATATTTGAGAGATGTTACCATTCTCTTCAGAGGGCACCAAATTAGTGTGGCTGTGGCGCTCTTCACATGGTAGCATGTGTTAGGTACACAGTGTGTTGAACAAAAAGACAATAGGGAGTCCTTTGAAAGAAAGGATACATTTAATACTACAGTTGCAGGGGGTGTTCGATAGCAAAATACTTCTAAAAGGTATTTATTCTCGATTTCAGAGAACACCTGGGGTTTAGAAGGCTCTTCCCACTGTCAGAAATGGAGAGGCAGATTACATCTCCTGGCTCTCTGAGACTTAGTGTGGCCAACGGCCATGTGAGAGCCAGGGCTCCATGCCCAACTTCTCTAAAGAGACTAAGTCATTTGAATCCCAGGACAAAGGAACCTCATCAGAGTGGACACAGCCCAGCAGGGAAATCCTGACATCACACAAAACAGAGACAACCTCACTGTTCTGGAATGTGAGGGGTTTAGAGGATAGCAGAGTTGAAATGTGCCTTTGTACCTTACCTAAATCTGAACTAAGCCCATGAGTTTTTAAGTATCACTGAGAATATGGTAGATAATCTCATCACCTGCAGTATGCGAAACACTTGATATGAATTACAGGTTGGTTCATTTCAAAGGAACCACTTTGTCTCAGGAAGGTAATGTAGCTTCATGGCTTCAGACCCTGGAGCTCTGAATGTCAGACCTCCTGAACTCAAGTTGCACTTCTCCTACATGTTACCTATAAGATGACTTTGCAACAAAATGCTTCTCTGAACCTCAGTTTGCCCATCTGTTAAATGGAGTTAGAATGGATGTTTGTTAGAATTTAAACAACTCTTACCTGATCGTATACACATTATCATCACACCACCAGCACTCTCATCATTGCAAAAGTAGATTTCCTAAATATTTCTACTGGTCATCCTTTGCTATTATAGTGACACTAAGTTGAGAACCCATACACATTTAAAATTACACAAATTCTAGGCATGGGAATAAAAAGCACTCAGTGTGTAAAGCCTGAATTCTCCAGTTCCCTACATGCAAATGCATTAGCCTGTGTTTTGACATGGATGTTAACTTTAATGCCTGTGACTGGGTGAAAGAGCAGAAAAAAGGGCCACAGATGTACATGGCACATCCAGTCTTGGGCTCATAGCATGGTTAACATGGCTTTTCCTTTCCATCAACTCATAGCCAAGTCCCTTGGGCTGGACAAGCCTTTGAGAATATAGAGAGGGATTCTAGGATCAAGAAATGCTGTCTGGTTGTTGTTCTTGATAAAGGGTGTCTTGGAATGAGGCCCAACTCCACTATGCTCTCTGAACCCTCCTTATTCTTTGTGCCATACTTCAGCTACCTCTGGCCATAGCATTCAGGTTTCTTTCCCTTCACTTCCTGGACTACAGGCTTTTAGGAGCAGCTGAAGGGTCTAGATATCCTTCTCATCCCCAGCGTACAGAACACTAGCAATGTATATGCATGAGCATCAATCATTAGGTGCCTATTGAATGAATGAATAATGAAACACTGCCTTTCCCTATTGTTGAACACAGCAAACAATATTACATGTGTTGATTTGATTACGTCTTTTGAGGCAGCACCTATATGCTGGTTTTACTTGGTGTCATATCCTCAGGCTGAACACAGTGCCTCCTCCGTGGTGGATGCCTAATAAATGTTTGTGTTGTGAATGAATGAAGGAGTGAATAAATGAGTAAACTGTGGAGTGGCTCAGTAAATATTTAATGTTCTAGGCTAAATAAAACATTTGCCATCTGATGACTTGGGTAACTTGGGGTATATGCATCAGCTCATTAAGTATATGGCAAAGAATCAGTCATTAAGCTTGTCTTGTTATAAAATACGATTTGAGGGCTGCAATAAACCCAGAATTATGCATGCAGGGAATAAAACTTTGGTTGTAGGCTTTCTGTAGCAATTCCATTAGTCTAAGTTCCATCCTGACTTGAAGGTCCCTTTTTAAAGCCTGGTGGGTTTTTTTTGTTGTTGTTGTTTGTTTTGTTGTATTTTTTCATTCTTCATCTCAGGGGCAGACCTGTAAATGCCAGTATACTTTTTCCATAAACTCTTTCTCACCAAAAGATAAAAATAAAGCATGAACGGGTGTGTGATTCATTTCATATACATAATTCGGGCTTTATTTTATAAAGCAGAGAGTATACAAGGGGCTTATCAAACATAAATATCAGGACATCCCCAGGTGTCAGCAGGGATGTAAGAGGAACTGTCATACATTACTGCTAAGAATACAAAATGGTAAAACTATCTTGGAAATCTGTTTGTAGTTTCTATGAAAATGAACCTCACAACTGCACTATTACCCAGCAATTCTATTCATAGGAATATATACCCTTAAAACATGGATGCATATGTCCAAAAATACATATATAAGAAGGTTTATAAATGACTTATCTTAGTCAAAACATAAATAGATGTAGTCCCTCCATTCAGTGGACTACCATATAGCAGTGAAAAAGAACAAACTACTGGTACAACAGTACTGTCCATGTGTAATGTAGTCTGGAAGAATCCTATGGATATTTTGTTGAGTTAAAGAAAGCAGCCAAAAAGAGTAACTCTTTGTTATATATATAATATTCAAAGACAGGCAAAACAAATCTATGATGATGGACTATTTGAATAGTGGTAGAGGAGTACAATTGTGGAGGGAGGCATATGGCAGCCCTTTGCAGAGTGGAAATGTTTTCTGTCTTGCTCTCAGGGTTGTGTGCGTGGGTAACGTGTCTCATTAAGCTGTACACTTAAGGTTAGCATACTTCTTGTATACCTCGCTATAGGTACATGACTCCTCATTTTTTAAAAAAATTTAATAATGGCACCTGGACAAGGTGGCTCACACCCGTAATCCCAGCACTTTGGGAGGCTGATGCAGGTAAACTGCTTGAGGTCAGGAGTTCGAGATCAGCGTGGCCACCATGGCGAAACTTCAGCTACTCCAAAGGCTGGGGCAGGAGAATCACTTGAACCAGGGAGGTGGAGGTTGCAGTGAGTGGATATTGTGCCACTGCACTCCAACCTGGGTGACATAGTGACAGCCTGTCTCAAAACACAAATTAAATAAATAAATAATGGCGACAAATGTCAGGATTCTCTTGCTATACCAAAACTGCTTAATTTATTTATTCATAACTGCAATCTTCTCTGTTCAATTTTAATATCAACAAATGGCCTTAGTTAGATTTCCTAAGTGTTAGATTAATAAAATCTGTTCAACTATTCTGATGTTTGTAACATGGATCTGTTACTGCATGTGCCGCGACTAGCTTAGACCCAGGAGCCATGTGAGCTGGGTTGGTATTCTGGCTTTGCTTTGTATTATCTACGGGACCTTGGGCATGTCACCTTACCCTGTTCAAGTCTCAGTACATTTATCTAGGAAGTGGGAGTAATATCAGTATAATCTCATAGCGATGAAATGAGAAAATATATGTGAAAGTGGTTAGGTCAGTGCTTGGCACAGAATAAAGGTTGCCTAGCCATGGCATCGGGGAACTAGTAGCAGTGTTTGTGCTAGCATAAAGAGCAATTGCAAAGGTGGTAACAGAATTACCAGAATCACATTGACCTGTCCAGACCATAGGCTAGATAGCTGTGCTTTGAGCTACAGGGGTCACAGCGAGGGGAATGTGAGTGCTGGTAGCTCTGATGATATTGTGGCCATATCACATCAGAATGGAAACCTCCATTCTGGTTGGGAAAAGAGGGAATGTGGCCTGTAAGACATTTGCTCCTGGACCTGGAACAGCCCATACTTAAGGTAGGGCATTTATCCATGTTCCTGGTGTCATCAGACCTCAAAATAAAGCCAGATGTGCCATACCCCTGCCTGTACCCCAGCTTGTGGTTCAGTGGGCAGATGGATCACATAATTCTCTGTAATGATTCCTCCCCAGTGTCTGCCACAGGACAGTGTGTGATTACTGTGCAAAAAAGGAAACCAGGGGTTAAACCATGGTGGAACCCATGTCTGGTTAGATCATTTACGTTCGTAATTACTTTCCATCACCACAATGGAGTGTGACTGGTTGTTCATTATGGGAAAAGTGATTTGCTGTGGTGTCCGCATGGAGAAGGCTGTGTGACTCATAGGTCGGGGCCCGGCTCAGGGAATGCAGCGTGGCCAAGTCCTGGATAGGGCTGATTCAGCCTGAGATGCTGCCACTCTTGCTGGCAAAGCTTTAACATGCAGAGGTAAGAAAGGCATGCACTCAGTTAGCACATAGAAGATAGATGGATGACTCTCCCACTCAGTTGCACCCTTGTCAGTAGCAATGGAAGCAACCATTTGTGTAGTGCTCATTACATGCTAAGCACTTATGTGCAGTGTGGCATGATGACCTCACATCTATTCTGTCTGTCTGTATACAATTCATCCCCACTTTAAAGATGATGAAATGGAGGATTATAGGAATGAAGTCAAGCTTGTAGCTAACAGAGCCAGATGTCAAATTCTGTAATGCAGGATTGTCAAGTAGGGGCTTCCCACGAGGAACCTGGCTGACTCTTTGAGAGTCTAAACTTCTATCGACTCTGTCTAGGCTTTATACTGAAGCTCTCCTTAAGGATAATCAGAGTGGTCTACTCAAAGGACATGTATCTGTATTGGGTCAGTTATCCTTGTCCTATATACCACCTCTCAATTTCCATCTGAAATATTACATTTATTTGGGCAGGGTCATAAGTTCATGTTGGTTTCTGGATTTTTCCAAGCAAGCTGACCACACAAAGAAAAATCTTCAGGAAAACTTGGATCCAGAGTAACTCAGCTTTTACAGGTTAAGTCTCACATGCATTTTTAGATTCCTAGAAAATCCTAAGTTGAAAAGAAGAGATATGAAGATCTACATTGGCTCCACTAAAACACAAACTCACATCTCAGTGAGCTAAAGCACGATGATGGCTTGACACTAAGACAGTATCCAAAAGCATCGATGACAGAGCCCAATAAATAAAAGTAGCTGCAATTGGCTATTATGCCTAGTATACAAGATGTGTTCAGTGAAGTATAGTAATTGTTTGTCATTCTCTAAAAGATAGATATTAGCTTTTATCTTCTGCAGGTGAGCCAAGAGCCTTCTTAAAATAATTCAGCTTCCAGACAAGACTCTAACCCCCAAGAGAGTCCCACACACCATTTTGCATGGAGGGTAGATTCCACCTTTGCCCATGGGCAGCAAGATCTCCTGGACTAAGTTGAAACTCATTTCTTCTACAGAATCATGGGGGTCATGTGTCTTCCAACTGGAAGATAGAATCAAGCTCTTATTAATGATATGGAAGACTGGAGGAAAAAAAACAAATGCGCAAGCATTTGCGTAAGTGGAACTTGGTCCTAACCTGTGATGGAATTTCTTTCTTCCCATCCATTCTGGGGCTGCTAGGAGCCACTGTGGCTGGCTGATGCAGGGGTATTCTCCACCAAGCTACCTCCAGGGGTCTCAGACATGGACTCACATAAATAACTTGCATGCAGAGAGTGCTGTGGTGGCCTGAGATTATAGCAACTGTGCATTGAGAGACACTAGAAGTTGAAAAAATCGCAGGCAGGGGTGTGTTGCAGTCACATTGCCCAGATTCACATCTGCTTAGAATATTTTTAGCTCAACACATTTTTTGTCACTGAAACTGAGCAGAAGCTGTCACATACAATTGAAGATAGGGCCAAGCTTGACTCTGTTTCCTATTTTTCAGCAGCGAAAGGCTCACACTTCAGAACTCATTTGGGTGATTATAAGAAAGATGAAGTCATGATGAATTTCATCTTCGAGAAGGTCTGCCATGTCTTGTAAGTGATTTGATATTTACATAAATCAGACTTGGAAAATAATGAACTCCCAGGAAATACATGGTCACACCTCCCTAAGTCACAGAGAAGAAAATGCTAATTGCAAGGACAAAAACAAAGTAATGTGTCCACCAAGTTGCTCTTGGAAGCTCAAACCTAGCTACATTTCATGGAAAGAGGGTTCTGTTATCAAATAATGGTTGCATATCATAGCAGCATTTTAGAGATCCCCAAACTACGTCAGCAAACAGAAGGCTCTGAAATCCAGCAGATATAAAACCTTCGTGGCAGGATCTTACAAGTCTTTGCTTGTGAAAAAAAAATTTTTTTTTTTGATCAAGGAACACCTGTTACCTAGAATTACTTCTAGGAATGCTCAACAACAAAATGGCTTGTGTTGTTGCAGAGGTCCAGAAAAAACATTTTCTCCTAACCTGCAAGTCCTCAGAGATCCCTCCCAAACAAAATTCTTGCTGAATAGATTCTACTTGGCAATAGTTCACACTGATTTTCAGAGAAAGAGCTGAGAGGCTGGAGTTACATCACCCACTCAAAAAATAAAAGAGATCCCACTTCTGGGTATATTACAAAGGAATTGAAATACCAAAGAGATATCTGCACATTAAAGTTCATTGCAGCATTATTCACATTAGCTAAGATATGGAATCAAACTGAATGTCTATCAACACATAAATGGATTTTAAAAATGTGGTCTTTATAAACAATGGAACACTATCAGCCTTTTAGAAATAGTAAATTCTGTAATTTGCAATAACATGGATGAACTTGGAGGATGGATATCATGCTAAGTGAAATAAGCTAGGTAAAGAAAAACTGGAAAAAACCACCTTAAACTTCATATGGAACCAAAAGAGAGCCCGCATAGCCAAGTCAATTCTAAGCAAAAAGAACAAAGCGGGGGGCATCACACTACCAGACTTCAAACTATACTACAAGGCTACAGTAATCAAAACAGCATGGTACTGGTACCAAAACAGAGATATAGACCAATGGAACAGAACAGAGGTCTCGGAGGCAACACAACATATCTACAACCATCTGATCTTTGACAAACCAGTCAAAAACAAGCAATGGGGAAAGGATTCCCTGTTCAATAAATGGTGTTGGGAAAGCTGGCTAGCCATGTGCAGAAAGCAGAAACTGGACCCCTTCCTGACACCTTACACTAAAATTAACTCCAGATGGATTAAAGACTTAAACATAAGACCTAACACCATAAAAACCCTAGAAGAAAATCTAGGTAAAACCATTCAGGATGTAGGTGTAGGCAAGGACTTCATGACCAAAACACCAAAAGCATTGACAACAAAAGCCAAAATAGACAAATGGGACCTAATCAAACTCCACAGCTTCTGCACAGCAAAAGAAACAATCATTAGAGTGAATCGGCAACCAACAGATTGGGAAAAAATTTTTGCAGTTTACCCATCTGACAAAGGGCTGATATCCAAAATTTACAAAGAACTAAAACAGATTTACAAGAAAAAAAACTAACAAGCCCATTCAAAAGTGGGCAAAGGATATGAACAGACACTTTACAAAAGAAGACATACGTGAGGCCAACAAACATATGAAAAAATGCTCATCATCACTGGTCATCAGAGAAATGCAAATCAAAACTACATTGAGATACCATCTCACGCCAGTTAGAATGGCGATCATTAAAAAATCTGGAGACAACAGATGCTGGAGAGGATGTGGAGAAATAGGAACACTTTTACACTGTTGGTGGGAGTGTGAATTAGTTCAACCATTGTGGAAGACAGTGTGGCGATTCCTCAAGGACATAGAAATAGAAATTCCATTTGACCCAGCAATCCTGTTACTGGATATATATCCAAAAGATTACAAATTGTTCTACTATAAGAACACGTGCACACGAATGTTCATTGCAGCACTATTTACAATAGCAAAGACCTGGAACCAACCCAAATGCCCATCGACGATAGACTGGATAGGGAAAATGTGGCACATATACACCATGGAATATTATGCAGCCATCAAAAACGATGAGTTAGGGTCCTTTGTAGGGACATGGATGAACCTGGAAACCATCATTCTCAGCAAACTGACACAAGAGCAGAAGATCAAACACCGCATGTTCTCACTCATAGGAGGGTGTTGAACAATGAGAACACATGGACACAGGGAGGGGAGCACTACACACTGGGGTCAGTTGGGAGGAAATAGGGGAGGGAGGGTGGGGGGTGGGAAGCTGGGGAGGGATGGCAGGGGGAGAAATGCCAGATGTAGGTGATGGGGAGGAAGGCAGCAAATCACACTGCCATGTGTGTTCCTATGCAACAATTTTGCATGTTCTTCACATGTACCCCAAAACCTAAAATGCAATAAAATAAATAAATGGGAAAAAAAATAAAAATAAAAGGGGTACCTCTTTTAAGATAAATATAAATGAAACAATCAAATCTCAGACCTCAACTCAGTAATAATTCATATTATTATTTATAAAACATATATTTTTCATGGCAATTGCGAAAGGATATAAAAAATTGTATAGATTATTTTATAGCATATATTTTGGTTAAAAAACTATAGCTACTCCTTTTTAACTATAAAGTTACATGAATAATACAAATATAATTTCTTGTTATGAAAAAAAAAAAAAAGAAAAACAAATACGGCATGATCCCTCTTGTACGTGGAATCTAACAAAAGTTGATTTCAAAGAAGCAGAGAATAGACTGTTGGTGACCAGAGACTGGGGAGGGGTGTGGGTGAGGAAAAAAGAGATGTTGATCAAAGGGTACAAAGCTTCGGTTAGATAGGAGAAATAAGCTTTCGTGACCTACTGCACAGAATGGAGACCATAACTTTTAAAAATGCATTGTGTATTTCAAAATTGCGAAAAGGACAGATTTTGAATGTTTTACTTCAAAAAATACATATGTGAGGTAGCAGACTTGGTAATGAGCCTCATTTAATTATTTCACAAGGTAGGCGTATCAAAATATCTTATCATACCTTATAAATGTATACAATTATTATTTGTAAATTAAAATACTTTTTAAAAATAAATGAATGTTTAAAATATAAAGGAGAAGTGCCAGACTTTCTCATGATTGCCAGTCAAGTTCCTATCTCAGAAAGGAACTCAAAACTCCAGGTAAGAGGCCAGCTGCGACCTTCAGAAAGTTCTAAGCAAGGCCTTGCTCACTGACCTTAGTTCTAAAGTGGGAATAATAAATTTCTAAGTCCTTTTTCCCTTCTTAACTGCAGTGTGACCTCAAACAACTTCCTTAACCTCCTAAACCCTCCCCATCCTGACCTTTAAAATGAGAAAAATACAGTAATGCCAACAGCATCTTCTCGTTTGATTCTCATGTGGATAAAAGGAGGCAACAGATGGAAAGCTCTGAGCCTGTTATCAGCGTCCATCCAGTACATAGTGGCTGTTAGGACAATTGGCCATTTGTGTTCCTCTCCAGTTTTCCCATAGCAAGCTGCACAGAAATGCTTTAAATGGCAAAACTTCATTATTTTTTTCCAGGGCAATTCAGTAGATGGCAGCTAGACTGAAGGGAAGAGGGACTACAAGATGTGGAGTTGGTGGTGGTGGCCCTGGTGAGGAAAGGAGTATGGCCAAGAGGTCGGGATTTGTTCTAGATCAAGAAGGAAGAACCTAGAACCAGCCCAGAGACTTCACAGCTACAAAGAAAAAAAGGGTGGGTGTTGCAGTGGCTCACACTTGTAATCCTAGCACTTTGGGAGGTCCAGGCAGATCACGAGGTCAGGAGTTCAAGACCAGTGTGACCAACATGGTGAAGCCCATCTGTACTGAAAATACAAAAATTAGCCAGGCGTGGTGGCACATGTTTGTAATCCCAGCTACTCAGGAGGCTGAGGCAGGAGAATTGCTTGAACCGGGGAGGCAGAGGTTGCAGTGAGCGGAGATTGCGCCACTGCACTCCAGCCTGGGTGACAGAATGAGACTCCATCTCAAAAAAAAAAAAAAAAAAGGATATGATTATTGCCAAAACCAACTTGTAAAACATCACCATGAAATGCCACCAAGCTACCTACAACATACTGGGCATACCTTCAGGGGAAGGCAGAAACAGCTGTGCAATTTTTGATTGCTTCATTTTTCTCTTGCATTTCTAGTTCAGGATTGGTTTTTGTTTTTTTGTTGTTATTGCTGTTTCGCATTCCAAGAAAATTTTTTTTTAAATCGCTATCATCTGGGCCTGGGCCTACAGGTTTTTCAAGGA
The DNA here is from genome assembly GCF_001604975.1 of Cebus imitator. NCBI lineage: Eukaryota > Metazoa > Chordata > Mammalia > Primates > Cebidae > Cebus > Cebus imitator. The sequence continues at coordinate 2,684,911 of NW_016107452.1, read as the reverse complement.
TATGTAATCTGTTCATTACTTACACTAGTGGAGCCTGGGCATGCCAGCCTGAAGAAAAGGAGTATTCACCCCTGCTCAGAGTCCATGAGGGGTGTTCGGATGGGCACTGCAGGGTGAGTCGGGACTTCACTTGTGTGTGAGTTTTCCAGGCTACTGTAACAAATGATGAGAAACTTGGTGCCTTAAAACAAGAGATGGATTTGAGGTGTCAGCAGCCTGTGCTCCTGCTAAAGCCTCCAGGGAAGAATCCGTCCCAGCCTCCTCTAGCTTCTGGTTCTCCTGGCCTCCTTCAGCTCCGAGCAGTGTCACTCCAATCCCTGCCTCTATCCAGGCATGGCCTTCCTGCTTCCTGTGTCCCTCTGTGCCTCTCCTTTCCTTGTAAGAACACTTTGAATGGATGTAGAGCCTACTCTATTCCAGTAAGCTCTCACTTTGACATCCTAAACATATTATACCTGCAAAGATCCTCTTTTCAAATAAGGTCATACTCTGAGTTTCCAGGTGGACGTGAATTCTGGGGGAATGGTAGTCAACCCAGTACAGCTTGGAGCCTGAGATAGGAGTTACTGATGGGGCTTGTGGGGACCCAAAGGAGAGGGCTGAATGGCGATTGGTCACGAAGCTAGGAAAAAAGAAATACTGAAATAATAAATAACAAGAGGAACAACCTTGGGCCTTGCCTTAGGCTAAGTGTCTCCAGATATTATCTCACTCAATCCTTACAACACATACATAGGGTGATTGCTATTGTTAACCCTGTTTTGCAGAAGAGGAAGCTGACGTTTGTCTGTGCTGTGGGACTTGTCCACGTTCATAGACTGAGTCAGTGGTAGGGTGGCAGAGTCAGCATCTGAGTAAAGGTCCGTGTGTCTTGGATCTGAAAAGCTCTGGTTCTGAAATTTTATAGAGGATAGCAGCTGTGCACCGTGGTTCCTTGGGCCCTGTTGAGATTAATGCAGAAGACCAACACTAAGTCTTTAATAAACATTTGGCACACTGAATAAGATGAGTAAGGTTGTCTTTTACCTGGAAATCATTTTCTTTACATCTTTAAAAGTACCTTGATTTTTTATTTTTTCCATCACCTCCAACAAATATTCTTTCTACCTTTTTCATAGGTCTGGCAAAAAAAAAATATAAAATTTCCAGAACATTATTTTTATTTGGGAGGAGCCCTTGAAAGCCTGTGTGAGTAGAACTGTGGCAAGAAATAAGCAAGCAAATATGCCGTGCTGGGGACTGGCCATCTGAGTTCTAGGCCTGCGGCTGTCACTGAGGTGCAATGTGAATTCTTCCCATCCCTGGGTCTCCATGTGCTTGGCTGAACACTCCTCTAAGCTCAGGCTTACAGAAGAGGCTTCCTGAGTTTGGGTCAACTCCTACTTGCTCTCACTCTCCACAAATCCTTGCCATGGTATCTCCACTAGGAAGCAACCCATTTACCAGGAAATGAAAAGCGGCCCCAAATTCTGTCTGGCCTCGTTGGCCACAGGTCTTTACCTTCCTGAGAGCTTTTCCTCTTCAGTGTTTGCTTTTCTCTTCTCTGAAGAAATCATTGGACCCAAAGAAATTCGTGACTACTGACACGGAATTTCGCTTTATAATGGGATATTGACTTTCTCTGTGTTTCAGATGGTTCCAGGACAGTGTGATTATACCCCACCCTCACCCTGCTCTTCTCTGTTCAGGCCTTAGCGAGACCAGAAAAAGAGGCAGGACCCAGATGTGGAGGTGATGCTTCTAGCCCAGCAGTCAGAGCTTGGTGCCAGGTTTCTGAGCTACTCTAAGAGAACACCACCATGTTCATTTCTGGGCCAACCTAAACACATGCTGATGGCTAAAAGAGCTGCTTCTTAGAAGTGTGGCATTTTGTCTAGTCTCTGGAATAGATTTTCTATTTTATTTTTCATTGAAAAATAACTGGTGTGCCATATCCTCTCACTGTCTCCTGAGGATTTGTTTCTCCTCAGTCATTCGCATTGGGTGGGTAGATGGTTCATTCTATATACAGAACTGTCCTGGGTACCCTAGAAGTAGAATAATCTCATTGAGGTGAGGGCAGCCTGCAAAGGTGAAGTGAGAAAGGGGTCAGTACAGTTGCTTTTGCAATGTGCCTCACCACCTTCACAGGCTAGGCACATTGGGAAGGCAGGAACTGGGTGTACCAAGCCTAGGAAAGATCTCTGGAGTGTCTGATGCCCATTATTTATTGATGTTTCCATAGATAATGAAATGGGATAAAGGAAGATTATAGAAGTGGCTAAAGCTTCTCAACAGCACTTTGCCTTGAGTATTATTTGCTTTTTTGTGGATTGAAGCACAAGGTGCCTCATGTAAATGTGGCTGGAACTCTCTTTGATCTAGAGAATGCATTTAGAGAACACAATCTGTACTACCAATAACATAGTCATGGACTCATAATCCATTCACTGATGTACTGATCCACTTATGCAAAATACTTTTTGAGCATCTGCTACATAGCTGCATAGCACATAGGCTATGTATATGGGATCATTATATAGATCAGGGGTCAACAAATATTTCTTGTAAAGGTGCAGAGAGTATTTTAGACTTTGTTGGCCATAAGATTTTTGTTGCAACTACTAAACTTTGCCATTATAGTATGAAAACAGCTATAGACAATATGTGAGTGAAAAAGGGTGACTGTGTTGCAATAAAACTTTATTTATAAATGCACATAGTTAAGTGGATGTGGCCATGGTAACCTCTGGTACAGAAGAGTAAGATAGAGCTTTTATTAATTGGGAGAGATATACTTTCTTATCATTGTTTGTTGTATGCCTAAGTAGGATAAGCAGGGAGAAGAGGTAGGAGACAATGGGAGAAAACTGAGGCTGTTTCCCCAAAGATGAAATATGTAGCTGAGCTTTGAAGGATGAATAGGAGTTCAACAGGCTAAGGAGATAACATTTCAAACACAAAAGAAAGAATATGTGAGAGTCCAAATGTGTGAGAGAGTATGACCTCTTCTAGGAATGGGAAAAAACTCTTCATACACTTTGAAAAATGATAAAAAAGGAAGAGAAAACACAAGTGCATTTCTATAATGATTATTGTAAAGTCTTGATTTTGCCTATTGGATCAAAAAAGATGGAGCAGCCCCCAGATTCAGGAGCAGAAACCTGGAATCTTGGTACCAGGGCAACAATCTCAGTATTGAGAGTTATAATGATAATTTAATGAATGGTTAATTATTTGCCAGGTATTATACTAAGGTTTTAATTCATTTTCTTATTTAATTCACTCAAGAACACTATGGAAATAGTATTATCAGACCCATTTTACAAATAAGGAAATTGAAGTACACACTGATTAAGCAATTTGTAAAAATTTGCATAGATTTTTAATGGTGGGAGTGGAATTTGAATCCACATGTGAGTGACTTTAAAGCTCATGCCCTTAAGCACTAGATCAGTTGTTCTCAAACTTAAATATGCATAATAATGACTTGGGGGATTTGATATAACATAGGTTTCCAGCCTCAGAGGATTTGGAATCACTGGTACAGACTGGAGCCTGAGAATGTTCATTTCAGCAAGGAAGGTGGTCTTGGTGTGATTCTTGAGAATTACACTCTGTACAGAAAGTTACACTGCATCCTAAGCTCACACCCAAAGTAGGGTGTAGCTGTCTTAGTTTGCACACAGAAAGTCTCTCATGCCAAGAAAACTGGGATAGCTGATCACCCCGCAGGCCTCACTGGAGCCTACACAAGCCACTTTCAGCACAATGCCTGGCTCATGTTGGACCCTCGAAAAATGTTTGGAGAATGAGTATGGGAAGGAAGGAATATAGCTCCCAGTGGAAGCCTAGGGTTGACTGACTGACTTGACGTCCCTTCAGCAAGAGATTTGAGGAAAACTTCAAGGGCTAACTCAGAGGGACAGCTTCGCCTGCTGCCCTGAGGAGTTGGTCATAGCCCTGGAAAAAGTGATGCCTCATCATGTTCCCATTCATGCTGATGTGTGCAGGCGACGCTTGTCCTTAATGCAAAAAGAAAGGAGAAGAAGGCAGGAGTAAATCTCTTCTGTCATGATTACTCTCCCTGCCTTTCCACTGTCCTTTCCCTAAACCCTCAACCCTTCCCTTTCCCTTCTGCAGAGAGACCTGTCTAGTGAGCAGTGGGAGTCGAGGGAGGGACCCTGGTGTTGGGAGACTGAATTCTTTTCACATTCTGCCTCTGACCCATTGGTGCTTCTTCTTGGCAAATCAGTGAACCCGTTGGGACCTGATAAATGGCAGTGAAAATCTATGGGGATTGAGCCCCTTTCTTTTTTTTTTCCCATTTATTTATTTTATTGCATTTTAGGTTTAGGGGTACATGTGAAGAACATGCAAGATTGTTGCATAGGTACACATATGGCAGTGTGATTTGCTGCCTTCCTCCCCATCACCTACATCTGTGAGCCCCTTTCTTGACTGTCTTACAAGGTTGGCCTGTGGTAAGTGCATGTGGACAGGACTGTGCTAAATCAGCAAGGTTCAGATAACAAAACGCAGTTCTCTGAAACTTCATCCATTCATCACTCCCCTATGCAATGGGTGGCTTGAAGGCCCTGGGCAGAGCCAAGTCTGGCACCAGATTTTTGGAATCTTACTGGTTCAGAACTTTTGATCCTTGAGGAAGAACAGCATGTAACAGATAATCACATACACCAGGATACATAATTATAATCATTATGTCATGATGTGTGCTATAAAAAAAAAAAGAGTTTCATCAGACCACATAATATGGGGACCTGACCCAGTCTTGAGGGTTATGGAAGATTTCCCTGAGAAAATAACATGTAGGGTGAGGTCACAGGTTGAGTTGGAGTTAGCTAGGCGAAGAAAAGGTGGAATGACACTCTAAAACCAAGAAACAGCAGGTGCAAACACATTGTTACAAAGGACAGCGAAGTTTTTCAGTCCGTGACTTTTTTTTCTCCTTCTCCACTTGCTCCCTCTCTCCCTCCTTGTCTTTTTCTCTCCTTCTCCTACATCTCATTCTAACATCTTTCTTGTTTTACTTCTCGCAATTGCTGTACATTCATCTGCTTGCCACTGGTGTTGTTAAACAGATATTACTGCTGGATCCCCAATTTGCATAAATACTGTGTTGGACTTTCCTTCCAAATTTCCACCTCTAAGCATGCCCCAATATAAACACTGGCATTCAGTAATGTGAAAGAAAATACAAGGCCACAGAAAACTCCACTGAGCTTTGCATGACATTGCAAATCACTCAAAAGCATGATTTCTGGTACTGACCTTGCACCAGCTTTTTGAGGTGTCTTGGGCTCCTGGTGGATCCTGAGGTCTTCAGGTGGGCAGGGTAGCCACAGTTGAGTTGCTTCAGCTTGCAGATTTGGTAAAGAGCTTGGAAGACATTTCCCCAGGAGTAGGAACAAGTGGCATCCTTCCAGGAGAAACAGAACTCTTTTCACATCATTCACTTTGATCTGTGCTACATTAAAATAAACCTTCAGTGTCAGCTTCTGGTGCGAGCCTTGGGACTCTTCTAAATGTATCGTCTTCAGAAAGACATTTTCAATGTTAATCAACGGAGTGCCATGGATTTGACGCTTTGGTATTGGAGCACAGGTTTTGCAGTTATATATTTACTGAGAGGGAAACAGAACAGAGGTTCCATTTGCCACTCCTGAATTTATTGTCAGTCCTTTTGTGTGGTGTAAAATTGTTAGTCGTCTTCAACAGCTCTCAGAAATAAGCATTCCAAATATATTCGCCTACTGTACAAAGATGTGCTGATGCTACTCCTTGCAATTTTGCCAGAGAGGATCGGAAATAGTAGATGTAACTGGTAGGAAATGAATCTTGGGAAGAAAACAAAAACCTGGGACTTTTGCAAAGTCTATGAAAGATCAGGAATTGCAAAGGTGCTTCCTGGCACAGCCTACTCAAAAATGTGCAGGTTAATCACTAGAGGCATAAAGGAGGGGAAAAACTCATTCCCATATCGACACAGTGGGAAAGGGCAAGAGGATGAACTTTCTGTATGAGAGGGTACCAACCGGTGGTCAACCAATGGGCCCACCAGTTCTTCCATCAACATCCACTACCTGGCAGCTCATACCCTTCTCTCCTCTCTGCCAAAATAAAGGAAAATGCTCTGACATTGGCTAGAGAAGTGGAATTGTGTAAACTCAAGCAATCTGGAAGTCCCCCAAACCTTTCTGCCCATGGGAGAAACTTCCTGAAAACAAACAGGAAATGGAGCATGGGTTGGCAACTATTTCACTACCTAAGTCAAAGGTGTGCTGGCACAGGAGTGCCCCAGGTCACGGGAGCTGATTGGGCAGATCTCTTCCCAACTCAGCGTTCAGTCACTTCTTAATGGCAGTGTGAACTTGGCCATGACAGGAGTATTTACACCCAGGTAACTGGCAATTGCTACCAATCAGGACTAAGCCGATTTATCATCATACTTCTGCCTAACGTCTATAGTTATCTACTTCCTACCCCGATATTATACATCTATTTATTTATTCATTTAATTCATATATATTGAGCCCTTATTATAAGCCAGCACTATAGAGTAGGAAATCCCATCCCCATTTATACATTTAAAAACTGAAGTTCAGAGAAGTGAGCTGACTTGTCCGGAAACACTTAGTGCCAGCCCTTTGCCAGGCACTAGGAACACAGGGTGAAAAAGACAGATCAGGCCCCAGCCTACATGGAGTTTAGATACCATCTGCTTTAAAATCCACATTTATTGTATACTTATTTATTTTTCATGTTTAAGAAATGGCATTAAGGCATGTAAAACTGCCCAGTGGAACGTCCGATCAGTTGAAAAAAACAATGCAGTCATAATGAACTGAAGTCCTGTACCAAAAAGAAAAGTCATTTTATATGTCACTGTGGGTGTTGAAGATGTCTTATTGTGTGGCTGATTTTCCTTCATATTGCCAGTCACCAAAAAGAGTCATAGATAAGCTCTCAGGGAAGAATTCCGAGCTCCCATTTTATACATATGAAATGGGAGCGGTTACACCTTTAAAAAGTGGGGGCCAGGCGCGGTGGCTTATGCCTGTAATCCCAGCACGTTGGGGAGACTGAGGCAGGGGGATCACGAGGTCAAGAGTTCGAGACCAGCCTGACCAACATGGTGAAACCCCATCACTACTAAAAATACAAAAATTAGCCAGGCGTGGTGGCGCGTGCCTATAGTCCCAGCTACTCAGGAGGCTGAGGCAGGAGAATCGATTGAACCTGGGAGGTGGAGGTTGCGTTCAGCCGAGATCACCCCATTTTACTCCAGCCTGAGTGACAGAGTGAGACTCTGCCTCAAAAAAAAGAGAAAAGGAAAGAAAAGAAGTGGGATAGGCGGAGTCACGGTCACCTCTTTAGGAAGTGGAATAAGAATAGTGATTGACACCGGAGGCCTCCAAAACGAGGATACAGATTCCTAGATGCTTCGTGAATAAAAAAGTGCTTCATAATGTCACCCCTGATTGCCATAATTATTAGTGGCTGGCAGTGTTATGACTGCCACATAAAAGCACAGGATCTTCTAATACCAAACCTGATCCCGAGCGTAGCTTTCTAGAAGAAAGAACCAATGTTAAGTTTTTAGGTGTTACTGCCTCCATAGCAGCCCTCGATAGAGTTTCCCAGGGTGGTGGGGAGGAGGTAGGGGAGAAGGGGGGTTAGAAAGTCAGGATTTTCTGAGAGCCAATGCTCTGCAGTGTCTGAGATGATAAGCAGACAGAGATTCCATTAGCTCCACTGATCCAGCACTGGGCTTTAGCCAGCAGCAGACCCATCATGAGACCCCGGGCCAAAGACGAGCAACAGCTGCTGGAAACCGAGGCGTCTCTCCCCGTCCATACAGTAAACCGCACTTCCTCGCGAAACACGATGTCCTCGTTTCAAGTTATTTACTTATTTTTATAAAGAAAGCCATGCGAGGCATTAACATTGTGCTGAAGCTGGTTGTGTTCAGAAACTCCACAAATGATAACAAATGTTTTTATGTTTTTTTCATTTTATTTTCCAAGCCATACGGATGTACCAGCTCAGTGCATCACTGCTTGTTTATGCCAGAGCAGCTGTCGGCACCCTGATAATGCTCTATAGCGTTGCTCCAGTGCAGACTGCCAAACCAATGGAAATCATCTCACAAGTTGAAAAAAAAAATGAAATAAAAATAAAACCCCACTTCAAAAAAGATTTCAACTGTAAACTTCTGCAGGAACGAGGGTCGGGTAGGGAGGTGTAGAATCCTATAAGTAGTCTTAAAATTCAGCATTGTTTTAACCAGGATAAAGTGTGACTCGTCTGTTTAATCAGAACTAGTATCCGACCTTTACAGAGGTACAATTTATGTTTCATGGCCAAGTGCAACTTAGTGTTTTCTTTTTTTAATTATAACACTGTGATTCAGAAGTCAGCCACAAGAAGAGAGTTCAGAAACTTGATTCCCTATAGGTTTTAGGCACTTTTTATGTATTTATTTTTTTTGACCATGAAAAAATAACCATTCATGATAGTGGTAAACAGCCAAAGACACGCATCTCGGCCTGGTGTCCTAGAATCACCCAAGACCTTTAATAAAGTCAGTTCACATGTCCAGCCCCTGTGTCCTACATAGACGAGAGTAAGTCAAGCAGAGGATCACACTACAAAGTAAATTCCTCCAGCTGGAAGGAAGTGAGCTCTGAAGGAACAAATAGAATGTTTAGCTTCTGTTTGGCCTCTGTGAGCCAAAACTCTACCTGCTGGAACTTCCTTTACTGTCAGTGTTTCATACTGCAGACAGCCAGGAGGGGACTAGAAAGGATGAGGAAGAGAAGTCATAGGCACAGCTCTCCAATGCAGGAGGCACTATGCATGATCTCCTTCGATCCCTGGCTTCAGCAAGGTGGGCAACATCTTGCCTGTTCTACAGATGCAGTAATGGAGGCCTGGAGTGGAGAAGTCATTTGTCTAGGGTTATTGTGAGTCGAACTGTATCACCAAAATGTGTGTTGAAGTCCTAACCATGAGTACCTGGGAATGTGCCCTTATTTGGGAATAGGATCTTCACAGATGTAATCATGATCCAAGTTAAGATAAGATTGTACTGGAATAAGGTGAGCCCTTGACCCGACGTGGCTGGTATCTTTATAAGAAAAGGAGGAGAGACACACACACAGAGGCAAATGTCATGTAAAGATACAGACATGCACAGAAAGAATAGGATGTATGGACACACAGTGTGAACACCGTGTGACAATGGAGGCAGAGATTGGAACATTGCATCTATGAGCCAAGGAAAGCCAAGGATTGTTGGAAGCCACCAGAAGCTAAGAGAAAGGCATCAAACAGACCCTCCTCTAGAGTCCTCAGTGAGAGTGTGGCCCTGCTGGCACCTTGATTTCAGACTTCCAGCCTCCAAACTGTGAGAGAATAAATTCCTGCTGCTTTAAGTCACCTCATTTGTAGCTTTTGTTACACCAGCCCTAGGAGATTAATACAAGGGTTAATATGCTTCAGAGAATTTACAGTGGCCGGATAGCTTTTACTCACAGTGAGAAAGAGAAACACTCTTGGCTGGGAGCAGTGGCTCACACCTGTAATCTTAACACTTTAGGAGGCTGAGGTGGGAGAACCACTAGAGCCCAGGAGTTCAAGACCAGTCTGGGCAGCATAGTGAGACCCAGTCTCTGCAATTTGTGTTTTTAATTAGCTGAGCATGGTGGCACACCCCCATAGTCCCAGCTACTCAGGAGGCTGATACAGAAAGATACTTTGAGCCTAGGACTTTGGGGCTACAGTGAGCTGTGATCCCACCACTGCTCTCCAGCCTGAACTACAGAGTGTGACCCTGTCTTAAATAAATAAAGAGAGATAGAGGGAAGCAATTTCTATACAGTAATTTTGGTGCATTTCAAAGAATTTCCAAGATAAAGGAGAAATCTATAACAGGGAATGGGAGAACTGGGGAGCATTCTCCATAGCTCTGTTCATGACTTAGTATTGAATGCCTTCCCCATGCCACACATCTCACCAGCTATTGAGGATTCAGAGCTGAGTCCATGGGCCCTGCCTTGGAAAGCTTAGGGTTTGGTCTATAATGCTGGGCAGTACTGAAATGCCAGTGATGGATTTTTACAATGCAGCGAGGCACTAGAGGCATTTTCACCAGAGAACTGGCCTGTGCATTACACTTAAAAGGATGAACAAGACAGTGCACGATGGAGAAGGCGTACAAAATTGCCAAGCAGATGGAACTCTTTGAGTAAAGGCCTTAAAGCAGAAGGTTGCCAGGTTTAGTTAAAAAAAAAATAACAATAACAAAATTACAGAATTTCCAGCTAAGTTTGAATTTCAGATAAATAATGAGTATTTCTTTTTCAGTATAAGTTTGTGTTATGCAATAGTTGGGACATGACTTATACTAAAACATTATTCGTTGTTTATCTGAAATTCAAATTTAATTTGGCATCCTATATTTTCTCCGGCAATTGAAGCATGAACAGAATTGTGTCCAGAGAACCAGTAAGGGTTCCATATAATGGGGAAAAAAAAAAACTGAGCCAAGGTCTGCCAGGAAAAGAATCTGAAACAGTAAGAGGAGACCAGGTATCGAAAGGGTTTACATGCCGTGCCATGGCAGTGGAGAGACAGCATTGTGGTTAAGAGCCTGAACTCTGGTGCCAGAATGCTTGGGTTTCAACATCACCTTCACATCATGCTATAAACGGAATCCTCAGTTTGCCCATCTGAAAATTAGTGATAAAATAGCATGCAATCCAGAGCATTGCCATGGCGAGTAAATGAGTGGGTACACAGTAAGCATTCAGCCATGTTAACTGTGATTGTTGGCACTGGATGCACACTGATGTATAAAAGCAAGAAAGAAATGCTACTATCCAGATCCAGATGCCATCAGAAATTGATAGGCAAATATTGAGGGCACATACTGTGTACTTGGGATACAAATGTTTATGGTGAATTCCTTGCTCTCCAGAGGTATGAATGTGTTTGTATACAAATTACCTAGAATGTCAACTATGACAATAGGCTCAACTCTTTTTAAAGTACCTGTTACCAGCTAATAATTTTTGGGCACTTTCGATGTACTGTCTCCACAGTCAAATGCAACAGAGTCTATCAAATCTGACAAGCTCTTTACAAAATTATCTGGTTTAATTCTCATAAAAATTCAGTGATGTTGGCATCGTTATCCCCAATTTATGGAAGAGCTATCCAAAAATGGAGATGGAATTGTAACAATAGGAGCTTGGTGGCCGGGCATGGTGGCTCACGCCTGTAATCCATCACTTTAGGAGGCCAAGGCGGGAGGGTCACAAGCTCAGGAGATCGAGACTATCCTCGCTAACATGGTGAAACTCCATCTCTACTAAAAACACAAAAATTAGCCTGATGTGATGGCACATGCCTGTAGTCCCAACTACTCGGGAAGCTGAGGCAGGAGAATCGCTTGAACCTGGGAGGTAGAGGTTGCAATGGGCCGAGATCGAGCCACTACACTCCAACCTGGGTAACAGAGCAAGACTCTGTCTCAAAAACAAACAAAAAAACAACAGGAGCTGCTTGGATACCAAACGTCAAACATCAGTGCAGGCAGGAGCTGAAAATATCTTCTTCTTGATAGAAGAGGGGATGTTTAAGGCAGTATTTGATGGGTATGTGGAATTAGATCAGGTGAAAGGAAGGGTGGGGATTGAAGAACAACTGCAAGTAAAGATCCCTGGCAGTGATGCACACAGTGGATTGGTGAGGCAGCATTGAGGAGAAAGGTTAATTTGTGCGGAAGCCATGTGTTAGCAAAGAGAAGCCTGGCGTCCTTGCAGGGGGGCCTCCAGTGGCACAGTGAGTGGCTTTCTGTGGCTCTAGTGATCTGCTGTAGGTTTTGCAGAAAGGACAGACGGACAGGATGCCTCAGCTGGTTCTGAATGACAATCTGGAAAGAGAACGGGAACCAGAAAAGTCAACCTCTGTGCCCAGACTCATCCCTGGGCAATTTCTTGCTCAGGTTGATTGACTTCTCTGGAACCAGTCTAGCCAGTTTGGGTGCTCTGGATTCACTAGCAGTGAGCCAAGCATGGGGGTATCTGAGGCTTGTTGCCTTCCTCTCAAGGAAAATGACATAATCCAAACCCCAGCATGGGTCATTTTGATAATGCGCTGCCTCGTCTCATTTGGCAAGAAAAGCCCTACCGAGGAGAAACTGCACCTTAGTCCAGGGGACCACCAAGTAACGGGTTTAAAGAATGAAGAACCACTTTGCTCACATGAGAAATATGTGGGACTCTTCAAAGGCCAAATGGTTTTAGAGGAGGAGAGGGTTGTTTGAAATCCTAACATTTACTTAGCAAATAAGGTTCACTTCTCATTGCATGTTGCAGTTCAGATTTTTTCCTGGGTTTAAGACTTAAACCAGTTAGTGTCAACATATAAATCTCCATGCTTTTCCAACATGTTTATTGTCTATTTTGTGCTAATTTATTATCAGTTTTATGTCAGGCACTATGTTTAACCTTTACAGATTCTTTGAACATTAGTACATTTGTACTAATCCTTAATGGCACCAAGCATTATCCCTATTTCACAGATAAGAAAACTAAGGTTCAGAGAAGTTAAGGGACTCATCCATGGTTAACTAGCTGATAAGTGGCAGAGCACAGACCTTGAATACAGGTCTCTTGACCCTAACCCTTACCTTTCTACTCGCTTTTTATCTTTCCAAAGGATTAAAAGACAAATAATGTTCTTTATTTTCTATATGATGAAATAACAGATCCATGGCCTGATATTTTATTGGCTCAGAGAGAGAGAAACCCCTCTCAAAATATCCTGCTCTTCTGAACTCTATCAGCTTACAGATTCTTCCTAATACGTTCCTATTACCAAACACACAACACCCATACACAAACACATACACACACAACTGAAGCTATAACAGTATCTTTAATCTTTAAAGGGGTCCCAGAAACAGAAATCAAAGATGGCAATCTTGTAACAAAATCGTGGCAATGAATTTTCAGGTAGTGAACTTAACAGGTGTCTCTTACTCTACATAGTAATTTCTTTGCTAGAAGTTGCATGTAATTCAATGTGATTTGTAATTCACTTGCAAAACTTTAATTGAAATTAGTTCTGCAGTATCTTGGTTTACAGGATGAATAATCATTTTGTAATCTGTGCATTTACAAATTGTGATTCTTTTAAACTATGTTGTTGGAAAGCTGTGACTGTCTGCTAGAGAAGTTGATCATTTCTTTACTTTTTCCTCTTCTTGGAAACAACTCTAATTTAAGATTGGTCAACCTCAAAACATTAAGAGATGTAAGTCTTCTAAGTCTCTATGAAGCACTTAATATAAACTCTTTTTAAAATTTCACCTGTACTTAGGTATAGATATTCCAAGTTCTTGGGTCTCAGTGCTCCCATCTAAAAAACTAGATTAAATATTCTTTTCATTAACTTATATTTCTGTCAAATGCTCTCACATCTCCCAGACTCTCTGAGTCAGAGTTCCTGGATATAGAAGTATAGCATAGCCTAGAAATGATGAAGAGACTCCTTCTTTTCTTACACATGAAAAATGATAAATTCTAACTAGGAAAGAGAAATGGTAATAAACAGATTACTGGAGCCACCTGGTTTGCAGAATTTTTATTATTCAGACCAGAATGTCCAGCCGTATGGAATTTACTCATTAGAGTCCTTTTCAGCTGTACCCAGAGAGGGGCAAAGAGTCCATGAAAATAGCAGCCGTTAAAAGATCATCTCCCTTCTTAACAAAAGCTCTCATCAAATCAGGTGCAACAGCAATATCTCTCAACATAATAAAGGCCATATATGACAAGCCACACCTAGTATCATGTTCAACGGTGCAAAGCTAGAAGCTTTTCCTCTCTAGGATTAGGACAAGACAAGGATGCCCACTGTCACCACTGCTATTCAATGTAGTTCTGGAAATCCTAGCCAGAACAGTTAGGTGGAGAAAGAAATAACAGGCATTCAAATTAGAAAGAAAGAAGTCCAATTGTCTCTGTCTGCAGAGGAGCAATACTTTGGGGCTGGTGGTGCTCATGGTGATGATGGTGGTAATGCTGATGATGGCAGGAGTGGTCAAGGTGATTGTGATGTTGATAGTAATAGTGGTTGTGGCAATGATAATGGTGATGTGCTGGTGATAGTGATAATGGTGGTGGTAATGATGACAGCAGTAGTGGTGGTGGTGGTGGTGCTGGTGGCAGTAATCATTGTGGCAATGATGGTGGTGATGGTGGTTATGGTGATGGTGGTTGTAGTAGGTGTGGCAATGACGGTGGCGAACATGACAGTGGTTGTGGTAGTGATGGTGCTAGTAACGATGGTGATGGCAGTGTGTTGGTGATGATAGTGATGGTAGAAATAGTAGTTGTGGCAATAATAGTGAGCATGACGGTGGTTGCGGATGTAATGGTGATGGTCATAGTGGTGATAATGGTAGGAATAGTGGTTGTGACAATGATGCTGGTGATGGTAATAGTGGTGGTGGTGGTGATGGTGTTGGTGGTA
>NW_016107452.1:2651842-2670202 GCF_001604975.1 Cebus imitator | reverse complement strand
ATGCTGGTGATGATGGTGGTGGTGGTGCTTGTGGTAGTAATAGTTACAGTAATGATGGTGGTGATAATAGTGGTGGTGGTGGTGCTGGTGATGGTGGTAGTAATAGTTACAGTAATGATGGTGGTGATGATAGTGGTGGTGGTGGTGGTGATGGTGCTGGTGGTAGTAATAGTTACAGTAATGATGCTGGTAATGATGGTGGTGGTGGTGCTGGTGGTAGTAATAGTTACAGTAATGATGGTGGTGATGATAATGGTGGTGGTGGTGGTGATGGTGGTAGTAATAGTTACAGTAATGATGCTGGTGATGATAATAGTGGTGGTGGTGGTGATGGTGATGGTGATAGTGATAGCTACAGTAATGATGGTGGTGATGATAGTGGTGGTGGTGGTGATGGTGCTGGTGGTAGTAATAGTTACAGTAATGATGGTGGTGATGATAGTGGTGGTGGTGGTGGTGGTGATGGTGGTAGTAATAGTTGTGGCGATGATGTGGTGATGATAACGGTGGTGGTGGTGGTGATGGTGGTAGTAATAGTTACAGTAATGATGTGGTGATGATAACGGTGGTGGTGGTGGTGATGGTGGTAGTAACAGTTGTGGCAATGATGTGATGATAACGGTGGTGGTGGTGGTGATGGTGATGGTGGTAGTGATAGTTATAGTAATGATGTGGTGATGATAATGGTGGTGGTGGTGATGGTGGTAGTGATAGCTACAGTAATGATGGTGGTGATGATAGTGATGGTGGTGGTGATGGTGATGGTGGTAGTAACAGTTGTGGCGATGATGTGGTGATGATAACAGTGATGATGGTGGTGGTGGTGGTGATGGTGGTAGTGATAGTAGTTGTGGCAATGATGGTGGTGATGATAATGATGGTGATAATGATGGAGGAAATGGTGTAGAAACTGTTACTGTGATAGCTTTGGAACTAATACACAATCTCATTCACTGCCCTTGATTCAGCTTCCACTCTCTCCTCACTCAGCCTCTAACCAGCATCATTCTCTTGCTGTCTCCATACAACCACTTGCCTGATATAAGTCTATCTTACCATCCCCCTGTCTCTCTGTTCGTCTTTTCAAATGTAATTCTCCAACCACAGGCCTGTCTCATCTGCCCCCACTGAATCAAAATACTTTATTAGTGCCCCTGTATTTCTGCCATGTCCACTAGTTTTTCTTCTCCTTTTACTCTTTTGGAATGACTTCATTTATTCTACCATCTTTTATTTACTTTCAGACCTGTCTTCTATGGATGTCATCATATTGAAGGAGTCCTCCTCTTCAAACTGGTCTCCAAAATTATTTGGCTAAATAGGGTTTTTTTGGAATAAGTCCTAAAATGGTGAAATGTTTTCTGTTTCTGAAACTTAGTGTCCATCTTAAAGGCCTTATGCACTGCTAAAAGCCCCCCTCTCCAGTTCCAGGAGGCATCTAAACTAGCTTAGTCCACCTGTCCTGATGTTGTGCTAAGTAACTATTTCTGCATTACACATTCTCCTTCATGCTTCCTTTTCTAAAGAAATACCTGAACCAATTGGAGGATCCTAGCTCTTCCAGTACATGCAAAATGCCCTTTCTGCTGTTTTCTATTAATTGAAGTTTCTTTTGGTTTCTTTTGTCTTGAGTCTCCTCTTACGTCATGAGTTTATACCAATACTCTGTGAATTGGTTTAGCATATGTGGTTGTTAACAGTCTGTGCTGCACTGTGACCGTGAACATAGTAGATTCTCCTCATTCACAAATCGCTTTTTAAAATGCCTGTTGGAATAAGAAGTCATTGGGTGACTGAATGAGCAAACACTGATTCAGTGCTATAGACCTAGCACAGTCGTCAGCATCTATTGGACACTCAGTATTTGTTGACTGACTGAATGAATGAAAATGAGGAACTCAGAAAGAATGAGAAGAATGTTCCAACCATTCTCCTTGAGATGATCAGAAAAACTATCACAAAGGAGGTGAGGTGATTTTCTTTTGGTGGCTAGAATTTAGATTGACAAAGATGAAATGGCTAAGGTGAATGGGTCCCTAGGAAGAACAAATAGAATAGGATGGTGGAGGTCAGAAGCAAGTCTGATCTCTTTCCATGAGAATATTTCCAAATGCAGTCTCCTTCTCCTCCTCCTCTTTCTTTTGCTTCTTGGATAATGGCTCTTTTCGCTTTTTTTTTTTTCCTTTTATGTTTTTATTTATCATTTTTTTTAACTTTTATTTGGGTTCAGGAGTGTATGTGCAGGTTTCTTATATAGGTAAATTGCTGATGGTGGGGGTTTGGTGTAGATATTATGTTGTTACCAAGGAAATAAACATAATACCCAAAAGGTAGTTTTTAATCTTCACCCTCCTCCCACCCTCCACCCTTAAGTAGAGGCTGGTGTCTGTTGTTCCCTTCTTAGTGTCCATGTGTATTCAGTGTGTAACACTCACTTTTAAGTGAGTATGTGAAGAATCCAGTTGTCTGTTCCTTGTTAGTTTGTTTAGGATAATGGCCACTAGTTCCACCCATTTAACTGCAAAGGACATAATCTTGTTGTATTTTATGGCTGCATAGTATTTCATGGCATATACGTGTCACATTTTCTTTATCCTCTAATCAAATCATGCCAAGGCCACTGACTCCTAGAAGGTACCTGGAGTGAGTGAGGTGGCTCTAGCCATTCCCCTGTGGTTTTTCACAATCCACCAGGACTCAGCCCTCACTTTCCTGGCCACATTCACAGTGGTCCTCAGTGTCCACTGTCAGTGTTTTATATTCCCACAGACTCTGGCTCCATCAGAATGGTGACAAAAACCTCTACTGCTGGTTCCAGGCAGTAGCCCCTTTTTGGTTCCTATCACATAGCTAAGCTCCTGAAGAACGTGGAAACCCTGTCAGAGAACACTTCCCTTCACAGGCTGAGGGAGCAGAAGTTGGGGAGCAGATGTACTCATCACTCCGCAAGCAACAAGGAAAGAGCTTTGCTGTCTGTTCAGACTGAACACACCCAACTCATACTGTCACATTATAAGTTTATCTCTCCAACTAGATGTACATTGCTTAGAAGCAAGGACTGTGTTTTATTCAACTCTGTATTCCCACAATGCCTAACACGTGGTTTGAAAACAGTAAATATTTATAAGAACAAATTAGTGAAAGCTTATCCCTTAAGCTGGCCTGAAATGAGTCATCGTCAATGGTGCTTAGGATGATATGGTATTTGAGATTACAAGCTTTGAAGTCAGAGGGACCAGGGTTAGGTCCTGATTCTGACCCTGTTGAATGACCTTGACCTTGACAAGTGATTAAAATAAGTGTCAGCTGCCCCTCATCCACAAGGTAAACACATCAGAACCTACCTCACAGGGTTTGATAAGGATTAGATAAGACAAAATACTTAAAATGCCAAATAGCACCTAACGTATATCAAATGTTTAGTAAATATGGCCCACAGTTATTCCTTCAGTTAAGGCTTAAATATATAGAGTATAATCCAGAAACACCCATAGTAAGGGCCATTCTTCCCCTATTTAGCTTCACAAAATTGCTGAAGATCAAGGCGATCTAAGGCGACAGACCCAGCAAAAGTGGAGGTTCCGAATGATGATCTTGAGACCTCCCAGATAAGCAGAGGTGCCAGGAAAGGTAAAGTACATGCAGACCAAGTCTGGAAAAAGAAGAAAACTAGGTCCCTCTTAAATTACCTTTACCCAGCATTAATCACAATGGATGCAGCATAAGGCCTATTTTTACACGAACACTAGAGGTCATAGCCAGTGGACATTTTGAATGTTTTTTTTTTTTTTTTTTTTTCTACTTCTCAAATTACTGAGGACCCAAAGTGGAAAAGATGACCTGTTGGTTTGCTGACTGGATATTTTAGGCAAAGTCATGGGGCACTGACTTTTCTCTCCTCCAGACAAAGTAAGGTGATGCTTTGTCCACCACTTGGCCAATTTTGTTGCTACTGACAGTGGATCCTAATAACACTGTCAGCAAAGTAGGCAGGGGGATCCTGTATGATCTCCTTTGGCTCCTGGATTTCCTATACAGGCTGTCTCCATTGATCAGATATAATCAAATAATGGCTGAAATTCAGCTTCTCTATGGGCCCTATAGGCCATTTCTTTATGACAAGACCAAATTGGCCACAGCGCATTCAATTTGTTTTAATGGCCAACACAGATGCAATTAAGCGGATTGACTGTGCAGTGATCCAAATTGTCCATTAAGAAGGTGGCCAAAATAACTGGACCAAAAGCGTGTATCCCCCATCCACTTATTTTGGGATGTCTAGACTTGGTCGCACCTTTAATTTTCTTAAAACCCCTGTTAACTAGCTCTGTTTAATGTTGATGCTACAGCATTCTTGAGAATGAAATGAAGCAGGTTTGAAAAATAAAGAGAGATTTTTAGGATGGTTCTAAACCTTCTGATCTGAGTGAAGTAATAGGAAGTAAGCACCTTATTCGAGCTCTGAAGATTTACAAGGATACGAGAAATTAAATGCATTGGTGCAGATTGCTACTAATACTCATTTTATGAGGAGGGATTTATCTTCTCACATTAGCAGCCCCCAAGGTTGTGATCTGTCTCTATAATACGTATCTGCATTTGAACAACTGACAATTGGCTTCATCTGTTCCGACTTTACTAATTCAATCTGTGAAGAATAACTACTCTTGCAGGAATTTTAGAGATGAAAAACGCATCCATTATATTATTGAATACAATTGATCTTGTAGTACCTGTGTATGGTTAGATATATGCATTTGATTCCTTTGTACAACTGTCAGACAGTCTATATAGGAACTCCCATTTATTAGGGGGAGGCAGAATATATCTGCAAAGACATTTTCAACTAGATATTTAGCAGTATAGGACCAGTTACTGCTAACAGAAATAGGCAAAAAAAAAAAAAAAAAAAAAAAAAAGAATAAAATCAATCTGATCTATGTTGAACTTTCATGTTTAGAGTCCCTATTTTCCATTTCAGTGGGCATTTTTCTTTTTTATTATTTTAAATTGCATTTTAGGTTTTGGGGTACATGTGAAGAACATGCAAGATTGTTGCATAGGTACATACATGGCAGCGTGATTTGCTGCCTTCCTCCCCTTCACCTATATCTGGCATTTCTCCCCAATGCCCCACCCCCCACTGTCCCTCCCCTATTTACCCCCAACAGACCCCAGTGTGTGATGCTCCCCTCCCTGTGTCCATGTGTTCTCATTGTTTAACACCCGCCAATGAGTGAGAACATGTGGTGTTTGATTTTCTGTTCTTGTGTCAGTTTGCTGAGAATGGTGGCATTTTTCTTTTATATATGTGTCATCCATAGTCATGGGTAAAATAAAAAATGAGAGGCATCAAAATAGAGTAACTAGCAAATAAATGAATACGTCTTAGCTGCCTTCCAAGCAATATATTTCTCCCATCATTTGCTAAAATTACTGGTTATCTTAAATCGATATTGTGTTCGACTTCGAAAATACATTTTCACTGCAGTCTCATTTTATTCTCCAGGACTTCTTCCAAGTCAGGTGTGGCCATCCCCATTTCATTGATGAGGGAAGCACCGCAAAACTGAGCTGCTTATGAAGGTTGCATGGTAATTAGTGGCAAGTGGAAGAACTAGGGCTGCTGCCTCAGAGCCTCAGTCCCCCTTCTGAGAAGGCAAGGAATGCTCTGCAGTCACACTGACTGTCTAGGCCCAATTCTCTTATTTGTTTATTTATTTAATACTTTAAGTTCTGGGGTACATGTGCAGAGCATGCAGGTTTGTTACATAGGTATACACATGCCATGGTGGTTTGCTACACCCCATCAACCCATTATCTACATTATGTACCTCTAATGCTGTCCCTCCTCTAGCTCCCAACAGGCCCTGATATGTGATACTCCCCTCCCTGTGTCCATGTATTCTCATTGCTTAACTCTCATTTATGAGTGAGAACGTGCAGTGTTTGATTTTCTGTTCTTGTGTCAGTTTGCTGAGAGTGATGGTTTCCACCTTCATCCATGTCCTGCAAAGGACATAAACTCATCCTTTTTTATGGCTGCATAGTATTCCATGGTGTATATGTGCCACATTTTCTTTATCCAGTCTATCTTTAATGGGCATTGTGTTGGTTCCAAGTCTTTGCTCTCTTGTAGACTCAGAGGAGGATGGCTCATCTCTACCATATAATCCCCAGTGTCTCAATTCTCTTGATCCCAAGCAGTTTTCTCAGAGGCAATATGGCGTCACGGTTATAAGTGAAGCATCTGGATTTGAATCCAGCCTTCATGAGCCAGATCTCATATCTTCATTTTCCTTGGACATAAACTAAAGATAACAATAGCACCTACCTCATAGTATTGTTCCATATTATCTCCTGACTGGGTTTGTAAGTTCTCTCCTGTTGACTAGAGTATACTAATTGGGCCACTGTTAATACCTAGCATTCAGTAAATATTTGTTGAATGAATAAATGAGAAACAAGATGAAAAATGTCAACTCCCTGTCATATAGTCATAAATACGCTATAAATGTTCACTATTAGTAATAAATGTATTTGTAATAGATTATATCAGAAAGAAGGAGGCTTAGTTTCTTCATTTCTAAAATGGGCTAAATAATATTGCCCTTTTAGAGTTGACAGAACTATTTTAGAAACTTTCATGCAGGGTGCCTGATACGGTATTTACTCTTAGTACTGCTGAGCTGTTATTATTATAGTATAGCATTTAAAAGCTTCGGGACCCCTGTAAGATTTTGCATACGTGAAGAAAGTGAAAGTGAAAATAAAGAAAGTGAAAAAGGCTATTAGTCATTGGGCAAAATCAAAAAGAGAGTCATCAAAATAGCGTAGCTAGCGAATAAGTACATATATCTCAAATGCCTTCCAAGCAATGTATTTCTCCCACCATTTGCTAAAAGTAATAGTATCTTAAATTGATACTATATATTTTTTGACTGTCAAAATACATTTTCACTGCTGTCTCATTTTATTCTCCAGGACTTCTGAGTGTTCACCATATACCCGACATTTTATGTACAACACGGTAACTAGCCTCTGTGGGAAATACCTGTATTTCTGTTTTGCAGGTTACAGAATCTGAGGCTCAGCCCTGTGCAGGGTTGTGGCTGGTGGGACTTGGGAGCCATTGTGCTTTTCTCTGAAGTCTTTCATTTTTTTTAACTATGTGTCCCTCGGCTAGTTCTCTTGCCCTTCCCCACGCTGAAGCATATTCTTCTCTAGGAATTTAATGCAGGGGCAAACTTTGGGAGCAGACACCATGTGAGACTATCATAGCTGTTCCCCCGTTGGTTGGAGGGTAAGGCAAGGACTAGCATCAAATATCTGACATACAGCAGGGCACAGTAAGTACCTGCTGGATGATTAATAAATTCCTCCTCATCTGGGGAGACGGTCAGAGGTGTAGAAGTCTCAGCTTCCTCAGCTGTCTTGGGTCTCAGGCAAACCCCAGAGGCTCCGTGAAAACTCAAGACCACAGTGGATCTCTGTCATGCTACTGCTACTGCAAACACTTTTCAGGACATAGCTCACATTGTCTCTCAATTTAGAGACGGAGATGTGTTTAGTAGCCCTAGGTTAATACCTCCTTTTCTGCTCTACCCCATAGCTCCCTTGTAGCCCATGCAGCAGCCCCCACTAGTCCCCATCTGTAACACACGGCAAATTTAATGATACTTGGGAAACATGAACCATCTCCTCAACTCCTTTTTTTTTTTTTTATGGTGACACAATTAGCCAGATGACGAAGCTTTTTTAAAACGAAAGAAAACACTAAAAAATATTGATTTTTCTACAGAGCCATAATATTAAATGTACCATTCCAAACTGAAGTGGGGACTAATTTAGAAGCGATACATAAATCTAAAGCTATCTGAGTATGGCGACATTTTTTTTAAGCCTAACAAAAAATTATATATATGGAAATTTGTGTATCATTAAATTACTTGGTTTGGATTTCCACTACTAAAATATAGGGACTTGTTACTATATTAGGTAAGTCACTCCGATTATTAATTTGTTAGATAAATGGCTTCTCTATCTTGGAACTTTAAATGAAATGGAATTCACTAATCCTAATTGCTTTGCCTTCTACTGGAATTTTTTCCCATTAGTTCAGCATGCTTTTTTTTTTCTTCTCATTTCCACTTAAAGAGGGGGAGTCTTCTTCAACTTAAAGCCTTAGGGTATACTTCATGGGTTTATTAATTACCAGGTATTCATTCAAAGGGGTTAATTAAGCAATAACTTTGTCTTGACTGCAGTATACAAATGATACAAGGCTTGACTTCACCTGCTGATTAAACACCCAGTGACCATGCCTTCATGTTCCTCCCTGTGGTTGGGTGAAATGAAAATCTGACCAGTTCTGGTCATGGGTTGCAACTCCACTCAGGAGGACAGTTAAAACCAGTTTGTATTTACAACTCCAGCTACCTTGAGATTATCCAGAAAGAGAAACGACTTCTGCTTCTCCGGGTTTCCGAGGAGAAATCTTGTCCCTAGCATCTTTGCTAATAATCACCATTTTTATTCTGCAGCGTGCTTTTCAGCAACAGAAGGTGAAGGAAGATTTCCTTCCCTGTCTCTGGGGAGTTTCATAAAATTTAAACAAGTCAACATAATAACCCCACAGGGGTGGTAGGTAGTTTACACACCAATCTTGGAATTTTTTGAGATCCTTTCAAGTTCAAGGTATGTCTAAGGTTCATGCCCAGTGGTTGCAATTCTCCAAATCAAACTAGTGACAGAGGTGTATCATACTGGCAAGGAAGATGGGCTCTTTGAAGACTGATCAACAACTCATCAAAGAAGGGAAGGAGATGAGTGTTCGCTCAGAAGACTTCACAAATTTAGGTTTTAGGAGGGAATAAAATAAAGCAGCTTTAAAGTCATGGTCTTGGGATGTGCTAGGATGTTCTTCTGAGAAGAGAAGGAAAAAGAGGACAGTTCATGAAAAACCCATTCAACAGATGCTTCTGATTCATGGCCAACCCTACCCCAAAATTATGTGGTGGTAGGAAAAAAATAGGAAACGGCATCCTTGAGTCCCCAGTCTCATCCTTTCCTACTCCTCCCTTTTCCAGAATAACTCAAAAGAGACGGTACTTCATCCAGGAGGACATACAGCATACAGCAGTAGGGTGTCCACAAACACGGATATGGAATGATTTGCAATTGGATTTGAGCCACAGTTCTGCCATTTCTTAACTGAGTGACCTTGGGCTGGTTATTAAGTTATCTGAGACTCTCATACACATACAATCCCATTCTTTCTACATAATAATTTGATGAGATAGACATTTTCCCTAATTTCCATATAACTGATGTGGAAATGGAAGAATAGAGAAGTGGATGATCCAAAGCCACTCAGCTATCTCAAAGGTTGTTATCAGATCAAATAAGATGCATGTCAAATCTTTGGCACAGGACTGGTCCTACTAAGCACCTAATAAATGGCAGAGGTTGCTATCATTATTACATCACTCTTGTGGTTATATAATACTTGCAGGGAAGATGGGCTCTTAGCCATCTTTTTCTTAGCTAAATGCACTATAAAAGAAACAGATACATACAGGGTGACCACACTTTTTTTAAAATGTAACATAAATCTATTGTTTTTGCACATAATTTTGACCTTGCAATACACACACACATACATACACACACAAAACTAAATTTGCTCATAACTTTGTAGCCTATAAAATTTGCAAAGCATTATTTTTAATGGCAAAACTGCAATTACTTTTACACCAACCTAATATCAAAAATGCATAGAGAATCCTTTTTCTGTATAGGAAGACATACATATGTAAGACCACATAAAACTATCGCCCTACACACCCTCAAGAAAGGACATCATTGTACTTACATTGGAGAACAAAAATCCATATGCCATAGTGACTCTCTTCCAAACAGTACACACTAGAAGGAGGAGACAAGAGTTAGTGTACAGTGGGAAAAACCTGGGAAACAATACTTCAGCCAGGTAATCAAGGTCATCGTCTACAATTCCAAATCATGTTGATAGTATGTGCCCTTGATGTGGTGTGATGCGAAGGGCACTTTACCTCTGGGGTCTGTCTCTCAGGAACCCTTAAACCCAGTCCAGTAGTGAGAAAGCCATCAGAAAAAATTCCAGCGGTGGGGCATTTAAAATATAACTATTATTTCTCAAAACTGTCAATGTCATCAAAACCGAGGAAAGTCTGAGAACCTGTCCCAGCTCACAGTTGTCTAAGGAGATACAGCAACTAACTGGAATGCGGAATCTTGGATTGGATCCTGGAATACAGAAAGGATATTAGGAAAAAAAAAAAAACATGGAAATTTGAATAATTTAGGGACTTAATAATAATGTATCGATATTAGTTTGCTGATTGTAACAGATGTGCCCTACTAATATAAGATGTTAATGATGAAAACTGCAGGCAGGCAGGAAAGGGGTAATATGGGAACTCATGACTATCTGCCCAATTTTTCTGGAAATCTAAAACTGTTCTTAGTTTATTCATAAAACGTATAACAATAAATTTTAAATAAACATTAAGAATGCATATAGCAACCAGAGGCCTGCCTTACTGACCAGATGCCAAGCTCTCACTACCATGAGCAGGTTGAAGGGGGGCCCCAGCCAGGGAAATGTTCAGCGGGAGAGTTCTTTTGCATGTTCACTCCCTGAGACTGGAACCCATCTGGCCAGTAGGAGCATCCATAACCTAAGGGTACCTTTGATATTGGAAGTCACCAGACCAAATCTAGGTTTCTTCAGAAGAAGGGGGTCCTCTAAGGACGAGGCTGGGGCTACAGTGAATCCATGGCTTCTAAAATCAAGTCTGTGTCTTTTGGTCACACCTCCCTACTCCACTCCTAAGTAAGTTGGAGCAGCTGAGAAAAGAGGCAACACTCATTTATGGATTGAAGTATCCTAAAAATATTTATTAAGTGGTTACCCTGTGTCAGGCTCTGTTCAGAGCAAGTGCCTGGCTTCAGGGAGCTTAAAGTCAAGAAGAACAGGGAGGTGGCGCTATTACAAGGTAACATGAAAGTTCTGCCATATAAAAGGCCCCAAGACAATGATCTGTGAAGGGCAGGAAGAACATTATAAATCCCCATGCAAACTAAACGCAAGGGTCAAGAAAGTCAGTATTTATATATGAGGTCGAGCGGTGCACAGACCTGGAGTCTCTCCCATGAGCTTGCAGACTTCTTATGAGTTGCCTTGTCTCGTCCTACTGGGAAAAAGGCAAGCCTGAATTCAGCATTTAGGAGAACAAAAGAGAAGCGGTGTCACCCAGAGACTACAAATGTTTTTCTTAAGCAACCACAAGGGACAGGCTGTTTGGTGAGCACACTTACCAGATGGCTGGGGCTCGTCAGCTGCTTCCAATCAAATCTTGCACCACTGAGTTGGTGCATCCCACACACTCAGCACATTTCTGCTGAGTGGTGGAGGGTGGGGGGAACACCCTATTTTCTCCATACCTAGAAAGTGTGCTCTTGGGGTTTGCAGGGCAGAATCCAAAATTAACGAGAAAGTATCAGAAGAAGGCAAGGGGAAACTGAAGACAGCACCCTGTTCTGGGCCATGTGTTTTATTTTAAGTTTATGGCTTTGGAGTAAAGGCAAGTAGAAAAACTGGTTCTTCAAGTCTGTGTGGACAGAGAAGCAGGAAAGGGTTGGAAGAGGAGATGCAGGGAGCTGGCTGGGAAGAGATGAATAAGAAAGAGGAAAGCAGGAAATCAGAACATCTAAAGGTAGTTTGCAAAGATCACAAAAGTGTGAAAGCTCAATTTATGATGATTAATATTATTTTGTAAATTAGAACTTCTTAATTTCAGACATGGAGAAAATCAAAGGCCGAATTTACTCATTTATATATAAATAGGAATGTTTTGCACATGAATACATATTCATATGTGTGTATATAAATATGCATGCATACACATATATACACATATGTATAAAATAGGAAATTTGGAAAATACACCTTAGTGGAAATTTTAAAATATATATTCAATACCCTACCTCCTTAAACTCCAGAATGTTTCCTTTTAAAGAAATGAGTGTTAGAACAAATGTTTCATCAAGGGGTTTCAGTAAGGAATGAGATGCAGTCCTAATGGTGTGGTTGAATATGATGCTGTTTGATTTTAACACCTCCCTGTTCACACATCCACAATAAAATATACCTCCTGAGTTTAACCAGTAAACTAGATAGCACACTGGGCTTTGGACCACAGAACTCCAACAAAGATTCCAGGAAAAACAAGTGTGTTTTGGAAACATTATGAATATTGATGAATACTGAGTGTATGACAGAATATATTGTTTGCTAGGAAGAATGATGGCAAGGAACACCTAACTGACCCCCCACCCCCACCCCGAAATGGAACATCATTTTGGGCATTCCAAAGTGACAGGACAATGTATAAATATATACACCAGTTAAAATAATTCTTTGAGGTATCTGACCCTGTCCCCATAGCTCATTCGTGGAGAATACCTTTTGGTTTGTCGGTTATCAGTGGTAAGTGGGTAACAGCTGTCTACTTGGTATATTTCTACGTTATAAGAAAATACAGAACACCTGTTTGTTAATAATAATCACCTGTGCAGACAGACTAGGTGGCTCAGAATCAGCTCAGAGCTTTCAGCCTGGACTGCTGTCAGTCCATGAAGCTGTCAGTTTGAAAGGCTGCTGGCCTCCTGGATAGACCCACTTTGCTATTCTGTCACAGTGTCAACCTCTCATTGCTTTCAGTGCTCCTGGGTGGGGGTCTCCTGGCCTAGCTGGCACTCAGTCAAGTGGGCATTAGAAAAACAGCCTCTAACAGGTCCTTCCTATCTATCTGTCTCCTTCTCAATCTGAATGATGAGTTTCTCAGCTCTTTCCTAGGCACAGAACATCTTTTGGGGCACTGGGACGATGCTTGCTGAATTGGACAACACTAAATAGTGCATAGATAAGCTCTATGAAATGCCGCCTCCAACAGACCCTCCCTCTCAATCTGTCTCCTCAATCCGAATGAGTTTTTCAGCTTTTTCCTAGAAAAAGAACATCTTTTCGGGCACTGGGATAATGCTTGCTGAATTGGACACCCCTAAATAGTACATAGGCTCTAAATCACAGGGAATTGGAAAAACACCCCAGTTTGCTGAGGACATTCAGTGTCATGTAGCTATTCACACCTTGCTATGTCCTGGGGCCACCAGACTTGTTCATACCTGCTTATCATTCCAAGACGAAGAGCAGGTAGATCTGTCCCTGTAAGACATTTACATAAAAGAATATGCAAGACTACCTGGAACAGAACACATGCCCTGTCCTAAGCTATTCCAGACAGCAGGGGTGGATGGAAGCAGCTTTACTGGAGTTATAAAAGGTTTAGTTTTTGCCTTGTTCTACTTCCCCTGTACTAAGTCACTAGAATTTAAAAACCTTGCCCAGCGATCGCTTATAAATGCAAATAAAAATTATCACTTAGGTTACATATTTCCTGCCCTTCTTCTTTTAAACCTTGAAATTAATACCCTCCAAGATTAAATTTCCTAATTTAAAAATGAGGATCCCAGGACAGTGAGAGTTTGACAGACATCCAAGTCTTGGAAGACACCTGAAGGCACTGGGGTAACCAGTGCTCCCCTTTCCTGCTCTCCTTTTACATTGTGCAACCTGAATCTAGCTACTCTTTTTTTGAAAAAACCACAGTTTGGCAGCTTAGAAAATTGCTAATGGGCTCATTTGGAGGCTGGCAATGGAGAAAATTAAATCACTTCCCTCTGAAGAAAAACCAGGAACTCAGGAATTATCTGGCAAATATGGGCTTGATTTGGAAAAGTGTTTTGTATTTTTCACGTTTGCCCAGTATAAAAGCACCACCAGACAAGATTTGAGCACTGGACGTGCTAAGGTTGAAACTTTAGCCAGGTGCAGTGACTCAAACCAAGTAATCCCAGCACTTTGGGAGGCCAAGGCAGGCGGATCACCTGAGGTCAGCAGTTGGAGACCAGATTGGCTAACACGGGGAAACCCCGTTTCTACTGAAAATACAAAAATTAGCCGGGTGTGGTGGCAGGCTCCCGTAATCCCATCTACTTGCGAGACTGAAGCAGGAGAATCGTTTGAACCCAGGAGGTGGAGGTTGCAGTGAGCCGAGACGGTGCCATTGCACTCCAGCCTGGGCAACAAGAGTAAAAAAGAGAGAAGTTGTCTTAGTATGAACTGGGCACTTAATATGAACTGAAATATGAATACTGGAATATCAAACCAAAGAAGAGTGGGGACGAAGGGGGGAAGAAAAGTGCTACTCTTTCCTGTACTCAGGACGGAATGCTGCCTTCCAAATCTGAAAATTGCTAGTGAGTTCCTTTGGAGGACGGCAATGGAGAAAATCAAATCACACGCGCCTGAAGAAAAACCAGGCACTTAGGAGTTATCTGGCAAACACGGGCTTGATTCGGAAAAGTGCTTTGACCAGTATAAAAGCACCAACAGACATGCTTTGAGCTTCTCCTTGCCCAGGGGTGGTTGGAGTCTGTGTGCTTTTACTGCCAATGGTTTGATGGTTAGAGATCCGTCCCTAAAACTTGGTCAGTAAGCTATAATTTTCCTTTCTAAGATTGCGCCATTGTAAAGAGATTTTGCTTGTTTGTTTGTTTGTTTTAATTCTGATGAGACACTAAAAATAGCATGGTACTCAGTGTTGACAAGGGTTGCTAAGTGTTTCTAAATCAGGATTTCAATGGATTTTGCTGCCATTATATGTGAGCTTTCTCTGACAAATAAGTATGATGAAAAGGGCCAGGATGCAAATATACTGTCCTGTTTGTTTTATTTTAATTCAGTCAAGACTTTCCTCAGTCATGTAAGCCAGCTGAAAGCATTTTAAATATTACAAGATCCTAGGTGTCCATATTCACCACTGGGTTCCTAGCCCTTCACTAAAGTGATTCATAGTATGTGATAGATGACCAATACATATAGACTGGAAGGATAAAGGGGTGACTGCATGAGAGTGTGATAGATTGAATGCTAACGGTTTCATGGTTCTGGCTAGTTCGTTCTTTCTCTCTTTAACTCATCACTCAAAACTCTATTTCTTAGAAAAATGCACAAATTATGACAGGTGAGCCTGGTTGTAGGCGATATCTAGGCTGGCTCTGGCTTCCCTCCACAAACTTTTCTTAAATAACTTGCCAGAGTGCTTGCTCCTGTTTGGTACAGAGCATGTAAGTTGGAGGAGTGTTTCCAAACTCCTCCGATGAGAACCATCCCCTGGTATGCTTAGTAAACACACAGCTTCTCAAATTCCTCCTATGGATTGCAACTTCAGTTGAACATTAGATTCAACTGGGGAGCTTTTAAAACTCCTGATGACCAAGCTGTCTTTCAGACCAACTCCATCAGAAATTCAGGGTGTGGGATTTAGACATCGAGTTTTAAAACTCCCCAGATGATTCCCGTGTGCAGCCCAGTGTGACTACCATCGTAGAGATGGTGAATCAGCAGATCTGCTTTGAGACCTCAGATTGTGCAACAAACCCCAGGTAATATTTGCCAGTTTCACCTAGAACCAAACGGTTTAATCAATGAAGTCATTTGCTAATAATTGTTTTTTTTTTTTTTTCTTGAAAGACCAAGCAAATCATTAGACTTAAAATTTGGCTAGACTGAGATTTTTAGTCAACATCAAATAAACTTTAAGTTGGTCTGCAATTTCAAAGGGAAGTAACACATCATCACCATCCAGCCCCAAAAAACTTGAGACAAAACTGAATCAAGAGCAATTAATGACCCAAAGTTACGTTAAAGATGACCGTAATACTCAACTTCTGTTTGGCAAGACGAGACTCATTTCTTTAATCTATACTGTCATTAAAATGAGCTACCATGGCACCATGATAATTTGAATGGTTTAATGTTGCCATTTAGGAATGAATAACAACTGATTTTACATCTTGGCGAATCCGTTAACAAGTTGAGGGACAGTGTACAAGTTATTCCATGACTTTGTGCCTCCGTTTCCTCATCTGTTTAATGGAAATAATACTGCCTACCTTCTCTCATTATTATCCGGAAGATTCTATTAAATGAGATGACACAAATCAGGCACAAACAGCAAGCACTAATACATACTGGTAACCTTCCCTTGTGACCCCCTGTGGTTATTTATTAAGTCAATAACCTCTCTTCACAGGAACTGATGATGTAATGTTTTATGGTATTATTCTGTTAATACAGAAATAAAAGCAAGAAAGATCCCTGGGTCAGAAGTCAGGCAAAGTGGATTCTAACCTTCATATCACTACCACTTAGCTGTGTAACCTGTAGTAACTTAGCCTACTTCTCAGGGCCTCCGTTTCCTTCAACACCAAATAAAACGCTCCAAAATTTGGAGATAGTTTCAAAGCCATCTCAAAATCCCTTACAACCACCACAGTGTAAGATTCTCTTTTTTGGTAAAATAAGTGTCAGGAAACATTCTTTCTTTAGTATTTCAGATTTTCATGCCATTGGTGATTTACTGATCATTTCATCTGTTAACTCAGAGAATAAGATTGGCGCAATCCAGAGAATAAAAACTAGGCCTATCTGTGCTAGAAAAGAAGATTGGGATTTCAGGGTAACACAGATGCAAGAATATGTGGCTTTTCTGCCAGGCCCAGTGGAAGTGTATTCAGGACTTGTCCCCTCCAGGGGACAGCCAGTATCATACCAACCTCACTCATAGTCCAGTGTTTACAGGCACTCAAAACCTCCTAAGTACGTATTTCATAAAAGCAGGGCCTGTCCAAATCCCCTGTAATGTCTCCAAAGGGAAAGGATAGAGTCAATAATCAGGGCTGTATCTGTGTGTTGTAAATTCTCCAAATCTGGATTCTCTCTCTGAGTTCTCACACGCACGTGTGCGTGCACACACACATAAACACAGCCATAAATATATACACTCCCATTTAATAGACTGGGGATTCAAATTACAGTTATAGTGTCATAAAACTGACTATCTGCAGGGTGTGTGCAGAAGTCGAAGTGTGTGTGTGAGATGGGTGGGGGCAGCCAGCTTACAACCTTCCTCCTTTCCTTGAGGTCTACATTCTCAAAGTAAGATTCCTCTGGGACATTTAAATAAGCTGCATTCATGGGAGCAGCAATATAATTTGCAAGCCCAGTGCAAAAGGAAAACACGGGGCCTCTTCTTTAAAATATATTAAGAATTTCAAAACAGCAACAGCAGAGCAGTAAACCAAGTGTAAGACCTTCTCAGTTCAGGGTCTGTGCATGTGGGCCGATCACACACCCACAAAGCCGTCCGATCACACACCCACAAAGCCGGAGAGGCTTGAGGATAACACAGAGAGTCTGGAATAGATTTTTGCAATATGCACCATTTCTTTAGAAAAGTTCAAACTTTGCTCATAAAGGCTCTGAGTCTGCTGAATGAATTGACTACAAATTAACAGGAGAAAAGCTGTAACAAATCAATTTAATCATGGTTTTATGTGACCTGGGAGCTCTCAAAATGAAGACCCAAAGACTGAGGGCAACTTATCTATTTTTATGCTTACGTTTGACGAAGCATGGATAGCCAGGTAGAAATAGGATTAGACAAGGAAGAATCTCATCTAATAGCAAGAGACTGAGGCAGAAAACCCAGCACTGCCTGCCTTTTCGAATTCTTGGCTGCTCTAATGTAGCATTTCTTCCTCTCCAGTATGGGGCAGGACCTACATTCAAAAAACGTAGGTCAGATAATATCTTCATGGTCAGTTCTGAAAAGTGCTTGCAGAGGTACCTGGCGTCATGAAAACCGAGTGTTTTGGGAATCAGACTGGCTTGGATTTGAATTCTATCGAACCGTGTACTAACAGAACTTCTCGGACACTTCCACTCACCATTTTGAACTTCGACTTCCCATCTATTAAACGGAGACAGGGCAACCCACTCTCTGAATTACCATTAATTTCAGGATTAAATGCAGTAAGGCATAGAAAACAAAAGTCGAGGTCAAAGACCGGTGCATAGTAAGTGTTCCAAATTGCCCTTCCTTTTGGGCACAGATCTTGCAGATCCGTTCAAACAAAAACACACTGTATATAAAAAGTGAAGCTATTGTAATTGGGGACCGAGAGAGTTGCAAAAATCTGACAAATCGTTTTCAATCTGTCTGGCTCTTTTGCCTCTAATGAGACTTCCCCCTTGGGTGGGAAGGGATGACCTTCTGAAAAGGCCCTCCTTCCGCGTCAGAATTTGGGAACTAAAGCATGCACCAGCTGAGAATGGTGACAAGTTGCAAAGGGAAAGGGGGAGGGTAAAAAAAAGTTAGCGCTGGGGTGTGAAGAGTCCCCTGGTTTGTT